>NW_028135408.1:0-175000 GCF_964662115.1 Mustela nivalis
CTGAAGTACTCTCCTAAGCTTTGGACATGGCTCCCATGCACAGGTTTCCTTGTGGAGACGAGATGAGTTCTGATGGGTGCCTCAGGAAAACCCCTATGCTCGTATTGGAATCAGGCTTTTGAGGACACATGCCTGTAACCCAAAGCAATGGATCCTATTATGGCCTAGGGTCCTGTCTGGTTCAATCTTCTTCTCAGGGGACATCCATCTATGGTATGAGTGGAGGTCGATTATCAGCTGGTGTCAGACAGCCCTTGTTTGTTCCGGGCGACCTACACTATTGCGATGGCCTCAGGGACTTTGGAGGTTTCTCCTAATTTGTATGATTTTGGACCATGGAATGGGCAGAATTCCCATGGATTGGTAGGCACAGTCCTTATGTGTGTCTCCAGGGGCCCAGCCTGGAGGGTGTGTGGCCCAAGACTTTGAGGACAGAAGTCTGAAAACACAAACTCAATTTGGTTTGGGGACGTAGGTATGGCAGGCCCGATCTACAAACCATGAGAAGAACTCTTCAGGATATGAAGAAAGTGCGAGTCTGAGGCGCTTGCTCAGGCTTTTGTCTCTGGATTTTGTATCAGCGATGGCCGTGGAATGTCGGGGAGGCCTCATGGGCCATGGACGAATCTTCCTCTCTGAGGATTTGGCCCGAATCCCAATTGCTTTTCGTCAATCTGTGGGATGGGAGGACTCATTTCAGTTTTGTTACCTCAGGTGTCCCACCAAAAGAGGAATTCCAAAGCAAAGCCGTGGGGAAGACTGAAGGGACAACCCGAACTATGGTTAAAAATTGGGGCTTAGGGGCATGGCAAGCCCAATATGCTATCTCTTCATCCAGCCACTGAGTGGCCTTACTTGAGGACTGGGCTCAGACTGAGGGCCACAATGTGCGTTTGTGACCAATGTGGCCGGTGAGCATCGGCGGGGCCTCATGGGCCACTCTGGTTTCAACTACACTGAACGTTGGACAACATGCCAACAATAAGGTTTCTTGCCATGGGGAAGGAGTTCTGATTTCTGCATCACCTTCAACCCTGGGCAGTGATTGGAGATAAGGTCTAGGTTCTGAAACTTGAAAACCGAGGTTGGGAAAAGATGACGACCTAAGGCCACGGCGGCTCGATGTGCTCAGTGTGCGGCCAGCTGTCTGGGAGGGGCCAGGGGGTCCAGGCTCAGGCTGTGTCAGAAAGGGTTTTAGTGCCCTGGTCAGCCTATGTATTTGGGGTACAGCCAAGTTCGGTGCAGGTTGATCCTCATTTGGGGTTACTGCGTAGCCCCAGAGGACAATGTTTTTCTTCTGGAGGGCGGACAGGGTGCTGCATTTTAGATCTGGATTGCCAAACAAGAGGGCTTGTGGGCCAGTAGTCTGACGACCAAAGTCTGAGAACCCAAGCTAGGCTTAGGTTTCTGGGTGAGGCCATGGCAGGCACAATCTACAGACCTGAATCGACATCTCGTGCATCTGAAGTCAGGGCGAGGATCAGACGATCGCTCAGGTTGGAGTTTCTGTCCCTGATGCCCCCTTCATGAATGGGGGGGCATCACGAGGCCATGGGGGTTTTCCCACGATGGGAGTTGTGAGAAGCTCCAAACTGCAGAGAGTCTTCTGCAGGACAATTGAGACCTGTTGCTTGGGTCCAGGCCAATGATTCTGAGCAGGGTTCTAAGGATGGATGTCTGGGTAGCCCACCTCGCATTCCAATTGTCTCCTAGCAACAAGACAGGTTAGATCTCCTGGATCTGTGGGGAGCAACCGAGGACGCTGAGTTGAAATGGACACCCCTGGGGATGGGTCCTAATGTGCTTTTGTGTCTATGGAGACCTTGGAATGAAGCGGTGGCACTGGGGCCCTAAAGGGTTCTCCTAAACAGAAGGTTTGACACAGCTCCAAAGTGTAAGTTTCCCATGTGTAGATGAGATGTTTTCTGATGGGTGAGTCAAGAAACAGCCATATGCTGTTTTGATATCCAGGCCTCTGAGGAGAGATGCCTGGAAACCAAAGCAATGGATCTGATTAGTGCCTAGGGGCCTGTTCTTTCCTTTTTCCCTCTGGAGACATCTGTCTATGGGTTTGAGTGCAGGTAGGTGCTCAGTTGGGCTCAGATTGCCCCTGTTTTTCCTGGGAAGCCACCACTATTGAGATGGATCAGGGACTTTGGAGGTTTATCCTATTAGAAGGGTTGTGGCCATTGGAATGGGCACACAAAATTCCCTTGGAGAGGGCAAGTACAGTCCTCAGGTTTGGCTCCAGGGGCCTGAGCCTGTAGGTTGTGTAGGCCAGGGCTGTTTGGACAGTTGTCTGAAAACACAAACTCGGCTTATGTTTCGTGTCATAGGTATGGCAGGACTGACCTACAGACCATGAAGAGAACTCTTCGGGATTTGAAAAAGGGCGCGTGTGAGGCTCCTGCTCAAGTTTTTGTCTCTGGATATCGTGTCACTCATGGTCGTGGAATTTCTGGGTGACTTCATGGGAAATGGACAAGTCTTACTCTCTGGTGGTTTGGCCCCGTCCAAAGAGTTTGGGGTCATTCTGTGGGCTGGAAGAAGTCCGTTTTGTTGTTGTTGTTGTTGTTGTTTTCTTTTTTAACTTCAGGTGTCCCACAAAATAAGGAATTCCAGAGTAGAGCTCTGGGGAGGGGCGACTGGACAGTCAGAAATCTGGTTAAAAATTGGGGCGTAGGGACATGTCAAGCCCATTATGATATCTAATGGTCCAACCACTGAGAGGACTTACTAGAGGACAGGACTCATGCTGAGGGTCACAATGCGTATGTATTCCCTCGTCGCACGCAAGAATGGGTGGGGCCTCAGGGTGAATGCTGGTTTCTCCTACACTGAACGTTGGACAACGTGCCAACCACAAGGGTTCTTGCCATGGGTAAGGAGGAGTTCTGATTTCTGCATCACACTCACCCCTGGGCAGTGATTGGAGATAAGGTCTCGGTTCTGAAGCCTGAAAACGGAGGAAGTGAAGAGATGATGACCTAAGGCCACGGCGGGTTTTATGTGCTCAGTGTGCGGTCATCTTTCTGGGTGATGGTCAGGAGGTCCGGGCTCAGGTTGTGTTCGACAGTGCATTAGTGCCCAGGTTAGACTATGTAATTTGGGTAACGTCGAATGCTGTGTATGTTTATCCTCATTTAAGGTGCCTGGGCAGCTCATGAGGCAATAATTTATTTTCTAGAGGACAGGCAGAGTGCTGCATTGTGGGTCCGGAATTGCCAAACTAGAGGGCTTCGGGGCCAGGAGTGTGAGGACGGAATCCTGAGAAGACAAGCTAGACATGGGTTTCAGGGCGAGGGCATGGCAGGTATCCCCTGCAGATCTGAACCAATATCTCATGCATCTGAAGTCAGGGCGAGGATCAGACGTTGGCTCAGGTTGGAGTTTCTGTGCATGACGGCCGCTTCATGAAGGGAGCGGAATCTCGGGGCCATTGAGGTTTTCCCACGTTGGGAGTTGTGGGATGCCCCCTTCAAGGATTCCTTCTGTGGGACAATTGAGACCTGTTGGACAGCTCCAGGACATTTCATATGGAATGACTCCAGAGCACAGTTCGCGGATGGATGCCTGGGAAGCCCGCCTCGCATTCCAATTGTCTCCTAGCAACAAGACAGTTTAGATCTGATGGCTCTGCCGGAGCAACCGGGGTGCCTGATTTGAAATGGACTATCCTGAGGATGGGTCCTAATGTGTTTTTGTGTCCATGAGGGCCTTGGAATGGGGCAGTGGCACCGGGACCCTGAAGTACTCTCCTAAGCTTTGGACATGGCTCCCATGCACAGGTTTCCTTGTGGAGACGAGATGAGTTCTGATGGGTGCCTCAGGAAAACACCTATGCTCGTATTGGAATCAGGCTTTTGAGGACACATGCCTGTAACCCAAAGCAATAGATCCTATTATTGCCTAGGGTCCTGTCTGGTTCAATTTCTTCTCTGGGGACATCCATCAATGGTATGAGTGGAGGTCGATTATCAGCTCGTGTCAGACAGCCGTTGTTTGTTCCGGGCGACCTACACTATTGGGATGGCCTCAGAGATTTTGGAGGTTTCTCCTAATTTGTACAATTTTGGACCATGGAATGGGCAGAAATCCCATGGATTGGTAGGCACAGTCCTAAAGTGTGGCTCCAGGGGCCCAGCCTGGAGGGTGTGTGGCCCAAGACTTTGAGGACAGAAGTCTGAAAACACAAACTCAGCTTAGGTTTGGGGACGTAGGTATGGCAGGCCCGATCTACAAACCATGAGAAGAACTCTTTAGGATATGAAGAAAGTGCGAGTCTGAGGCGCTTGCTCAGGCTTTTGTCTCTGGATTTTGTATCAGCGATGGCCGTGGAATGTCGGGGAGGCCTCATGGGCCAAGGACGAATATTCCTCTCTGAGGATTTGGCCCGATTCCCAATTGCTTTTCGTCAATCTGTGGGATGGGAGTACTCATTTCAGTTTTGTTACCTCAGGTGTCCCACCAAAAGAGGAATTACAAAGCCAAGGCGTGGGGAAGATTGAAGGGACAACGCGAACTATGGTTAAAAATGGGGCCTAGGGGCATCGCAAGCCCAATATGCTATCTCTTCATCCAGCCACTGAGTGGCCTTACTTGAGGACTGGGCTCAGCCTGAGGGTCACAATGTGTGTTTGTGACCAATGTGGCCCGCGAGCATGGGCGGGGCCTCATGGGCCTCACTGCTTTCAACTACACTGAACGTTGGACAACATGCCAACCACAAGGTTTCTTGCCATGGGGAAGGAGTTCTGGTTTCTGCATCACCTTCAACCCTGGGCAGTGATTGGAGATAATGTCTAGGTTCTGAAACCTGAAAACCGAGGTTGGGAAGAGATGACGCCCTAAGGCCATGGCGACTCGATGTGCTCAGTGTGCGGCCAGCTGTCTGGGAGGGGCAAAGGGTCCAGGCTCAGGCTGTGTCAGAAAGGGCATTAGTGCCCTGGTCTGCCTATGTATTTGGGGTACAGGCAAGGTCAGTGCAGGTTGATTTTCATTTTGGGTTACTGGGTAGCCCCAGAGGGCAATGTTTTTCTTCTGGAGGGCCGGCAGAGTGCTGCATTGTAGTTCTGGATTGCCAAACTGGAGGGCTTGTGGGCCAGTAGTCTGACGACCAAAGTCTGAGAACACAAGCTAGGCTTAGGTTTCTGGGTGAGGCCATGGCAGGGACAATCTACAGACCTAAATCGAGATCTCGTGCATCTGAAGTCAGGGCGGGAATCAGACGATGCTCAGGTTGGAGTTTCTGTCCCTGATGCCCCCTTCATGAATGGGGGGGCATCACGAGGCCATGGGGGTTTTCCCACGATGGGAGTTGTGAGAAGCTCCAAACTGCAGAGAGTGTTCTGCAGGACAATTGAGACCTGTTGTTTGGCTCCAGGCCAATGATACTGAGCAGGGTTCTAAGGATGGATGTCTGGGTAGCCCACCTCGCATTCCAATTGTCTCCTAGCAACAAGACAGGTTAGATCGCCTGGATCTGTGGGGAGCAACCGAGGACGCTGAGTTGAAATGGACACCCCTGGGGATGGGTCCTAATGTGCTTTTGTGTCTATGGAGACCTTGGAATGAAGCGGTGGCCCTGGGGCCCTAAAGGGTTCTCCTAAACAGAGGCTTTGACACAGCTCCAACGTGCAAGTTTCCCATGTGTAGATTAGATGTTTTCTGATGGGTGAAACAAGAAACAGCCATATGCTGCTTTTGAAATCCAGGCCTCTGAGGAGAGATGCCTGGAAACCAAAGCAATGGATCTGATTAGTGCCTAGGGGCCTGTTCTTTCCTTTTTACCTCTGGGGACATCTGTCTATGGGTCTGAGTGCAGGTAGGTGCTCAGTTGGGCTCAGATAGCCCCTGTTTATCCTGGGAAGCCACCACTATTGAGATGGATCATTGACTTTGGAGATTTATCCTATTAGAAGGGTTTTGGCCATTGGAATGGGCACACACTATTCCCTTGGAGAGGGCAAGTACAGTCCTCAGGTTTGGCTCCAGGGGCCTGAGCCTGTAGGTTGTGTAGACCAGGGCTGTTTGGACAGTTGTCTGAAAACACAAACTCGGCTTATGTTTCGGGTCATAGGTATGGCAGGACCGATCTACAGACCATGAGGAGAACGCTTCGGGATTTGAAAAAAGGGCGTGTGTGAGGCTCCTGTTCAAGTTTTTGTCTCTGGATATCGTGTCACTCATGGTCGTGGAATTTCTGGGTGACTTCATGGGAAATGGACGAGTCTTACTCTCAGGTGGTTTGTCCCCATCCAAAGAGTTTGGGGTCATTCTGTGGGCTGGAAGAAGTCCGTTTATTGTTGTTGTTGTTGTTGTTGTTTTCTTTATTAACCTCAGGTGTCCCACCATATGAGGGATTCCAGAGTAGAGCCCTGGGGAGGGAAGACTGGACAATCAGAAATCTGGTTCAAAATTGGGGCCTACGGACATGTCAAGCCCATTATGACATCTAATGGTCCAGCCACTGAGAGGACTTACTAGAGGACAGGACTCATGCTGAGGGTCACCATCCGTGTGTATGGCCTCGTCGCACGCAAGAATGGGCGGGGCCTCAGGGTAAATGCTGGTTTCTCCTACACTGAACGTTGGACAACGTGCCAACCACAAGGGTTCTTGCCATGGGTAAGGAGGAGTTCTGATTTCTGCATCACACTCACCCCTGGGCAGTGATTGGAGATAAGGTCTCGGTTCTGAAGCCTGAAAACTGAGGTAGTGAAGAGATGATGACCTAAGGCCATGGCGGGTTTTATGTGCTCAGTGTGCGTTCAGCTTTCTGGGTGTTGGTCAGGAGATCCGGGCTCAGGTTGTGTTCGACAGTGCATTAGTGCCCAGTTGAGACTATATAATTTGGGTAAAGTCGAGTGCTGATAGGTTTACCCTCATTTAAGGTGCCTGGGCAGCTCATGAGGCAATAATTTTTTTTCTAGAGCGCAGGCAGAATTCTGCATTGTGTGTCCGGTATTGCCAAACTTGAGGGCTTCGGGGCCAGGAGTGTGAGGACGGAAGTCTGAGAAGACAAGCTAGACTTGGGTTTCAGGTTGAGGGCATGTCAGGTACCCCCTGCAGATCTGAACCAATATCTCATGCATCTGAAGTCAGGGCCAGGATCAGAGGTTGGCTAAGGTTGGAGTTTCTGTGCATGACGGTCGCTTCATGAAGGGAGAGGAATCTTGGGGCCATTGAGGTTATCCCACGTTGGGAGTTGTGGGATGCCCCCTTCAAGGATTCCTTCTGCGGGACAATTGAGACCTGTTGGACAGCTCCAGGACATCCCATATGGAATGACTCCAGAGCACCATTCGCGGATGGATGCCTGGGAAGCCCGCCTCGCATTCCAATTGTCTCCTAGCCATAAGACAGTTTAGATCTGATGGCTCTGCCGTAGCAACCGGGGTCGCTGAGTTGAAATGGACTTTCCTGAGGATGGGCCCTAGTGTGTTTTTGTGTCCATGAGGCCTTGGAATGGGGCGATGGCACCGGGACCCTGAAGTACTCTCCTAAGCTTTGGACATGGCTCCCAAGCAAAGGTTTCCTTGTGGAGACGAGATGAGTTCTGATGGGTGCCTCAGGAAAACACCTATGCTCGTATTGGAATCAGGCTTTGGAGGACACATGCCTGTAACCCAAAGCAATGGATCCTATTATGTCCTAGTGTCCTGTCTGGTTCAATATTCTTCTCTGGGGACATCCGCTATGGTATGAGTGGAGGTCGATTATCAGATGGTGTCAGACAGCCCTTGTTTCTTCCGGGCGACATACACTATTGGGATGGCCTCAGAGATTTTTGAGATTTCTCCTAATTTGTACCATTTTGGATCATAGAATGGGTAGAAATCCCATGGATTGGTAGGCACAGTCCTAAAGTGTGGCTCCAGGGGCCCAGCCTGGAGGGTGTGTGGCCCAAGACTTTGAGGACAGAAGTCTGAAAACACAAACTCAGCTTAGGTTTGGGTACGTAGGTATGGCAGGCCCGATCTACAAGCCATGAGAAGAACTCTTCAGGATATGAAGAAAGTGCGAGTCTGAGGCGCTTGCTCAGGCTTTTGTCTCTGGATTTTGTATCAGCGATGGCCGTGGAATGTCGGGGAGGCCTCATGGACCAAGGTCGAATCTTCCTCTCTGAGGATTTGGCCCGTTTCCCAATTGCTTTTCGTCAATCTGTGGGATGGGAGGACTCATTTCAGTTTTGTTACCTCAGGTGTCCCACCAAAAGAGGAATTCCAAAGCCAAGCCGTGGGGAAGATTGAAGGGACAACCCGAAATATGGTTAAAAATTGGGGCCTAGGGGCATGGCAAGCCCAATATGCTATCTCTTCATCCAGCCACTGAGTGGCCTTACTTGAGGACTGGGCTCAGCCTGAGGGTCACAATGTGTGTTTGTGACCAATGTGGCCCGGGAGCATGGGCGGGGGCTCATGGGCCACATTGTTTCAACTACACTGAAGGTTGGACAACATGGCAACCACAAGGTTTCTTGCCATGGGGAAGGAGTTCTGATTTCTGCATCACCTTCAACCCTGGGCAGTGATTGAAGATAAGGTCTAGGTTCTGAAACCTGAAAACCGAGCTTGGGAAGAGATGACGACCTAAGGCCATGGCGACTCGATGTGCTCAGTGTGCGGCCAGCTGTCTGGGAGGGGCCAGGGGGACCAGGCTCAGGCTGTGTCAGAAAGGGCATTAGTGCCCTGGTCAGCCTATGTATTTGGGGTACAGGCAAGGTCGGTGCAGGTTGATTCTCATTTGGGGTTACTGGGTAGCCCCAGAGGGCAATGTTTTTCTTCTGGAGGGCCGGCAGAGTGCTGCATTGTAGTTCTGGATTGCCAAACTGGAGGGATTGTCGGCCAGTAGTCTGACGACAAAAGTCTGAGAACACAAGCTGGGCTTAGGTTTCTGGGTGAGGCCATGGCAGGCACAATCTACAGACCTGAATCGAGATCTCGTGCATCTGAAGTCAGGGCGAAGATCAGACGATCCCTCAGGTTTGAGTTTCTGTCCCTGATGGCCCCTTCATGAATGGGGGGGGCATCACGTGGCCATGCGGGTTTTCCCACGATGGGAGTTTTGAGAAGCTCCAAACTGCAGAGAGTGTTCTGCAGGACAATTGAGACCTGTTGTTTGGCTTCAGGCCAATGATACTGAGCAGGGTTCTAAGGATGGATGGCTGGGTAGCCCACCTCGCATTCCAATTGTCTCTTAGCAACAAGTAAGGTTAGATCTCCTGGATCTGTGGGGAGCAACCGAGGACGCTGAGTTGAAATGGACACCCCTGGGGATGGGTCCTAATGTGCTTTTGTGTCCATGGAGACCTTGGAATGAAGCGGTGGCCCTGGGGCCCTAAAGGGGCCTCCTAAACAGAGGCTTTGACACAGCTCCAACGTGCAAGTTTCCCATGTGTAGATGAGATGTTTTCTGATGGGTGAGTCAAGAAACACCTATATGCTGCTTTTGAAATCCAGGCCTCTGAGGAGAGATGCCTGGAAACCAAAGCAATGGATCTGATTAGTGCCTAGGGGCCTGTTCTTTCCTTTTTACCTTTGGGGACATCTGTCTATGGGTCTGAGTGCAGGTAGGTGCTCAGTTGGGCTCAGATTGCCCCTGTTTTTCCTGGGAAGCCACCACTATTGAGATGGATCAGGGACTTTGGAGGTGTATCCTATTAGAAGGGTTTTGGCCATTGGAATGGGCACACACAATTCCCTTGGAGAGGGCAAGTACAGTCCTCAGGTTTAGCTCCAGGGGCCTGAGCCTGTAGGTTGTGTAGGCCAGGGCTGTTTGCTCAGTTGTCTGCAAACACAAACTCGGCTTATGTTTCGGGTCATAGGTATGGCAGGACCGATCTAAAGACCATGAGGAGAACTCTTCGGGATTTGAAAGAAGGGCGAGTATGAGGCTCCTGCTCAAGTTTTTGTCTCTGGATATCGTGTCTCTCATGGTCGTGGAATTTCTGGGTGACTTCATGGGAAATGCACTAGTCTTACTCTCTGGTGGTTTGGCCCCGCCCAAAGAGTTTGGGGTCATTCTGTGGGCTGGAAGAAGTCCGTTTTATTTTTGTTGTTCTTGTGTTCTTTTTTAACCTCAGTCGTCCCACCAAATGAGGGATTCCAGAGTAGAGCCCTGGGGAGGGGCGACTGGACAATCAGAAATCTGGTAAAAATTGGGGCCTAGGGACATGTCAAGCCCATTATGACATCTAATGGTCCAGCCACTGAGAGGACTTACTAGAGCACAGGACTCATGCTGAGAGTCACAATGCGTGTGTATGCCCACGTCACACTCAAGAATGGGCGGGGCCTCAGGGTGAATGCTCTTTCTCCTACACTGAACCTTGGACTACGTGCCAACCACAAGGGTTCTTGCCATGGGTAAGGAAGAGTTCTGATTTCTGCATCACACTCACCACTAGGCAGTGATTGGAGATAAGGTCTCGGTTCTGAAGCCTGAAAACTGAGGTAGCGAAGAGATGATGACCTAAGGCCATGGCGGGATTTATGTGCTCAGTGTGCGGTCAGCTTTCTGAGTGTTGGTCAGGAGGTCCGGGCTCAGGTTTGTTCGACAGTGCATTAGTGCCCAGGTTAGACTATATAATTTGGGTAAAGTCGAGTGCTGTGTAGGTTTATCCTCATTTAAGTTGCCTGGGCAGCTCATGAGGCAATAATTTTTTTTCTAGAGGGCAGGCAGAGTGCTGCATTGTGGGTCCGGAATTGCCAAACTTGAGGGCTTCGGGGCCAGGAGTGTGAGGACGGAAGTCTGAGAAGACAAGCTAGACTTGGGTTTCAGGGCGAGGGCACGGCAGGTACCCCCTGCAGATCTGAACAAATATCTCATGCATCTGATGTCAGGGCGAGGATCAGACGTTGGCTCAGGTTGGATTTTCTGTGCATGACGGCCGCTTCATGAAGGGAGCGGAATCTCGAGGCCATTGAGGTTTTCCCACTTTGGGAGTTGTGGGATGCCCCCTTTAAGGATTCCGTCTGCTGGACAATTGAGACCTGTTGGACAGCTCCAGGACATCCCATATGGAATGACTCCAGAGCACTGTTCGCGGATGGATGCCTGGGAAGCCCGCCTCGCATTCCAATTGTCTCCTAGCAACAAGACAGTTTAGATCTGATGGCTCTGCCGGAGCAACCGGGGTGGCTGTGTTGAAATCGACTTTCCTGAGGATGGGCCCTAGTGTGTTTTTGTGTCCATGAGGGCCTTGGAATGGGGCAGTGGCACCGGGACCATGAAGTACTCTCCTAAGCTTTGGACATGGCTCCCATGCACAGGTTTCCTTGTGGAGACGAGATAAGTTCTAATGGGTGCCTCAGGAAGACCCCTATGCTCATATTGGAATCAGGCTTGTGAGGACACATGCCTGTAACCCAAAGCAATGAATCCTATTATGGCCTAGGGTCCTATCTGGTTCAATCTTCTTCTCTGGGGACATCCATCTATGGTATGAGTGGAGGTCGATTATCAGCTGGTGTCAGACAGCCCTTGTTTGTTCCGGGCGACCTACACTATTGGGATGGCCTCAGGGACGTTGGAAGTTTCTCCAAATTTGTGCGATTTTGGACCATGGAATGGGCAGAATTCCCATGGATTGGTAGGCACGGTCCTAATGTGTGGCTCCAGGGGCCCAGCCTGGAGTGTGTGTGGCCCAAAACTTTGAGAACAGAAGTCTGAAAACACAAACTCAGCTTAGGTTTGGGGACGTAGGTATGGCAGGCCCGATCTACAAGCCATGAGAAGAACTCTTTAGGATATGAAGAAAGTGCGAGTCTGAGGCGCTTGCTCAGGCTTTTGTCTCTGGATTTTGTATCAGCGATGGCCGTGGAATGTCGGGGAGGCCTCATGGGCCATGGACGAATCTTCCTCTTTGAGGATTTGGCCCGATTCCCAATTGCTTTTCGTCAGTCTGTGGGATGGGAGGACTCATTTCAGTTTTGTTACCTGAGGTGTCCCACCAAAAGAGGAATTCCAAAGCCAAGCCGTGGGGAAGACTGAAGGGAAAACTTGAACTATGGTTAAAAATTGGGGCCTAGGGGCATGGCAAGCCCAATATGCTATCTCTTCATCCAGCCACTGAGTGGCCTAACTTGAGGACTGGGCTCAGCCTGAGGGTCACAATGTGTGTTTGTGACCAATGTGGCCCGGGAGCATGGGCGGGAGCTCATGGGCCACACTGTTTCAACTACACTGAAGGTTGGACAACATGGCAACCACAAGGTTTCTTGCCATGGGGAAGGAGTTCTGATTTCTGCATCACCTTCAACCCTGGGCAGTGATTGGAGATAAGGTCTAGGTTCTGAAACCTGAAAACCGAGTTTGGGAAGAGATGACGACCTAAGGCCATGGCGGCTCTATGTGCTCAGTGTGCGGCCAGCTGTCAGGGATGGGCCAGGGGATCCAGGCTGAGGCTGTGTCAGAAAGGGCATTAGTGCCCTGGTCAGCCTATGTATTTAGGGTACAGCCAAGGTCGGTGGAGGTTGATCCAAATTTGGGGTTACTGGGTAGCCCCAGAGGACAATGTTTTTCTTCTGGAGGGCAGGCAGAGTGCTGCATTGTAGTTCTGGATTGCCAAACTGGAGGGCTTGTGGGCCAGTAGTCTGACGACAAAAGTCTGAGAACACAGGCTAGGCTTAGGTTTCTGGGTGAGGCCATGGCAGGCACAATCTACAGACCTGAATCGAGATCTCGTGCATCTGTAGTCAGGGCGAAGATCAGACGATCCCTCAGGTTGGAGTTTCTGTCCCTGATGGCCCCTTCATGAATGGGGGGGGCATCACGAGGCCATGGGGGTTTTCCCACGATGGGAGTTGTGAGAAGCTCCAAACTGCAGAGAGTCTTCTGCAGGACAATTGAGACCTGTTGTTTGGCTCCAGGCCAATGATTCTAAGCAGGGTTCTAAGGATGGATGGCTGGGTAGCCCACCTCGCATTCCAATTGTCTCCTAGCAACAAGACAGGTTAGATCTCCTGGATCTGTGGGGAGCAACCGAGGACGCTGAGTTGAAGTGGACACCCCTGGGGATGTTTCCTAATGTGCTTTTGTGTCTATGGAGACCTTGGAATGAAGCGGTGGCCCTGGGGCCCTAAAGGCTTCTCCTAAACAGAGGCTTTGACACAGCTCCAACGTGCAAGTTTCCCATGTGTTGATGAGATGTTTTCTGATGGGTGAGTCAAGAAACAGCTATATGCTGCTTTTGAAATCCAGGCCTCTGAGGAGAGATGCCTGGAAACCAAAGCAATGGATCTGATTAGTGCCTAGGGGCCTGTTCTTTCCTTTTACCTCTGGGACATCTGTCTATGGGTCTGAGTGCAGGTAGGTGCTCAGTTGGGCTCAGATTGCCCCTGTTTATCCTGGGAAGCCACCACTATTGAGATGGATCAGGGACTTTAGAGGTGTATCCTATTAGAAGGGTTGTGGCCATTGGAATGGGCACACACTATTCCCTTGGAGAGGGCAAGTACAGTCCTCAGGTTTGGCTCCAGGGGCCTGAGCCTGTAGGTTGTGTAGGCCAGGGCTGTTTGGACAGTTGTCTGAAAACACAAACTCGGCTTATATTTCGGGTCATAGGTATGGCAGGACTGACCTACAGACCATGAGGAGAACTCTTCGGGATTTGAAAGAAGGGCGCGTGTGAGGCTCCTGCTCAAGTTTTTGTCTCTGGATATCGTGTCACTCATGGTCGTGGAATTTCTGGGTGACTTCATGGGAAATGGACGAGTCTTACTCTCTGGTGGTTTGGCCCTGTCCAAAGAGTTTGGGGTCATTCTGTGGGCTGGAAGAAGTCCGTTTTTTTTTTTTTTTTGTTGTTGTTGTTTTCTTTATTAACCTCTGGTGTCCCACCAAATGAGGGATTCCAAAGTAGAGCCCTGGAGAGAAGCGACTGGACAATCAGAAATCTCGGTAAAATTGGGGCTCGGGACATTTCAAGCCCATTATGACATCTAATGATCCAGCCACTGAGAGGACTTACTAGAGGACAGGACTCATGCTGAGGGTCACAATGCGTGTGTATGCCCTCGTCGCACTCAAGAATGGGCGGGGCCTCAGGGTGAATGCTGGTTTCTCCTACACTGAACGTTGGACTACGTGCCAACCACAAGGGTTCCTGCCATGGGTAAGGGGGAGTTCTGATTTCTGCATCACACTCACCCCTGGGCATTGATTGGAGATAAGGTCTCGGTTCTGAAGCCTAAAAACTGAAGTAGCGAAGAGAAGATGACCTAAGGCCATGGCGGGTTTTATGTGCTCAGTGTGCGGTCAGCTTTCTGAGTGTTGGTCAGGAGGTCCGGGCTCAGGTTTGCTCGACAGTGCATTAGTGCACAGGTTAGACTATATAATTTGGGTAAAGTCGTGTGCTGTGTAGGTTTACCCTCATTTAGGTTGCCTGGGCAGCTCATGAGGCAATAATTTTTTTTCTAGAGGGCAGGCAGAGTGCTGCATTGTGGGTCCAGAATTGACAAACTTGAGGGCTTCGGGGCCAGGAGTGTGAGGACGGAAGTCTGAGAAGACAAGCTAGACTTGGGTTTCAGGGCGAGGGCACGGCAGGTACCCCCTGCAGATCTGAACCAATATCTCATGCATCTGAAGTCAGGGCGAGGATCAGACGTTGGCTCAGGTTGGATTTTCTGTGCATGACGGCCGCTTCATGAAGGGAGCGGAATCTCGTGGCCATTGAGGTTTTCCCACGTTGGGAGTTGTGGGATGCCCCCTTCAAGGATTCCTTCTGCGGGACAATTAAGACCTGTTGGACAGCTCCAGGACATCCCATATGGAATGCCTCCAGATCACCGTTCGTGGATGGATGCCTGGGAAGCCCGCCTCGCATTCCAATTGTCTTCTAGCAACAAGACAGTTTAGATCTGATGGCTCTGCCGGAGTAACCGGGGTGGCTGAGTTGAAATGGACTTTCCTGAAAATGGGTCCTAATGTTTTTTTGTGTCCATGAGGGCCTTGGAATGGGGCGGTGGCACCGGGACCCTGAAGTACTCTCCTAAGCTTTGGACATGGCTCCCATGCACAGGTTTCTTTGTGGAGACGAGATGACTTCTGATGGGTGCCTCAGGAAAACCCCTATGCTCGTATTGGAATCAGGCATTTGAGGACACATGCCTGTAACCCAAAGCAATGGATCCTATTATGGCCTAGGATCCTGTCTGGTTCAATCTTCTTCTCTGGGGACATCCATCTATGGTATGAGTGGAGGTCGATTATCAGCTGGTGTCAGACAGCCCTTGTTTGTTCCGGGCGACCTACACTATTGGGATGGCCTCAGGGACTTTGGAGTTTTCTCCTACTTTGTACGATTTTGGAACATGGAATGGGCAGAATTCCCATGGATTGGTAGGCACAGTCCTAATGTGTGGCTCCAGGAGCCCAGCCTGGAGGGTGCGTGGCCCAAGACTTTGAGGACAGAAGTCTGAAAACACAAACTCAGCTTAGGTTTGGGGACGTAGGTATGGCAGGCCCGATCTACAAACCATGAGAAGAGCTCTTCAGAATATGAAGAAAGTGCGATACTGAGGCGCTTGCTCAGGCTTTTGTCTCTGGATTTTGTATCAGCGATGGCCGTGGAATGTCGTGGAGGCCTCATGGGCCATGGACGAATCCTCCTCTCTGAGGATTTGGCCCGATTCCAATTGCTTTTCGTCAATCTGTGGGATGGGAGGACTCATTTCAGTTTTGTTACCTCAGGTGTCTCACCAAAAGAGGAATTCCAAAGCAAAGCCGTTGGGAAGACTGAAGGGAAAACCCGAACTATGGTTAAAAATTGGGGCCTAGGGGCATGGCAAGCCCAATATGCTATGTCTTCATCCAGCCACTGAGTGGCCTTACTTGAGGTCTGGGCTCAGCCTGAGGGTCACAATGTGTGTTTGTGACCAATGCGGCCCGTGAGCATGGGCGGGGCCTCAAGGGCCACACTGGTTTCAACTACTTTGAACGTTGGACAACATGCCAAACACAAGGTTTTTTGCTTTGGGGAAGGAGTTCTGATTTCTGCATCATCTTCAACCCTGGGCAGGAATTGGAGATAATGTCTAGGTTCTGAAACCTGAAACCGAGGTTGGGAAGAGATGACGACCTAAGGCCACGGCGGCTCGATGTGCTCAGTGTGCGTCCAGCTGTCTGGGAGGGGCCAGGGGTTCCAGGCTCAGGCTGTGTCAGAAAGGACATAAGTGCCCTGGTCTGCCTTTGTATTTGGGGTACAGCCAAGGTCGGTGCCGGTTGATCCTCATTTGGGGTTACTGGGTAGCCCCAGAGGACAATGTTTTTTCTTCTGGAGGGCAGGCAGAGTGCTGAATTGTAGTTCTGGATTGCCAAACTGGAGGGCTTGTGGGCCAGTAGTCTGACGACAAAAGTCTGAGAACACAAGCTAGGCTTAGGCCTCTGGGTGAGGCCATGGCAGGCACAATCTACAGACCTGAATCGAGATCTCGTGCTTCTGAAGTCAGGGCGAGGATCAGACGATCGCTCAGGTTGGAGTTTCTGTCCCTGATGGCCCCTTCATGAATGGGGGGGCATCACGAGGCCACGGGGGTTTTCCCACGATGGGAGTTGTGAGAAGCTCCAAAGTGCAGAGAGTCTTCTGCAGGACAATTGAGACCTGTTGTTTGGCTCCAGGCCAATGATTCTGAGCAGGGTTCTAAGGATGGATGGCTGGGTAGCCCACCTCGCATTCCAATTGTCTCCTAGCAACAAGACAGGTTAGATCTCCTGGATCTGTGGGGAGCAACCGAGGACGCTGAGTTGAAATGGACACCCCTGGGGATGTGTCCTAATGTGCTTTTGTGTCTATGGAGACCTTGGAATGAAGCGGTGGCCCAGGGGCCCTAAAGGGTTCTCCTAAACAGAGGCTTTGACACAGCTCCAACGTGCAAGTTTCCCATGTGTAGATGAGATGTTTTCTGATGGTTGAGTCAAGAAACAGCTATATGCTGCTTTTGAAATCCAGGCCTCTGAGGAGAGATGCCTGGAAACCAAAGCAATGGATCTGATTAGTGCCTAGGGGCCTGTTCTTTCCTTTTTACCTCTGGGGACATCTGTCTATGGGTCTGAGTGCAGGTAGGTGCTCAGTTGGGCTCAGATTGCCCCTGTTTTTCCTGGGAAGCCACCACTATTAAGATGGATCAGGGACTTTGGAGATTTATCCTATTAAAAGGGTTGTGGCCATTGGATGGGCGCACACAATTCCCTTGGAGAGGGCAAGTACAGTCCTCATGTTTGGCTCCAGGGGCCTGAGCTTGTAGGTTGTGTAGGCCAGGGCTGTTTGGACAGTTTTCTGAAAACACAAACTCGGCTTATGTTTCGGGTCATAGGTATGGCAGGACTGACCTACAGACCATGAGGAGAACTCTTCGGGATTTGAAAGAAGGGCGAGTGTGAGGCTCCTGCTCAAGTATTTGTCTCTGGATATCGTGTCACACGTGGTCGTGGAATTTCTGGGTGACTTCATGGGAAATGGACGAGTCTTACTCTCTGGTGGTTTGGCCCCGCCCAAAGAGTTTGGGGTCATTCTGTGGGCTGGAAGAAGCCCGTATTTTTTTTGTTGTTGTTGTTGTTTTCTTTTTTAACCTCAGGTGTCCCACCAAATGAGGAACTCCAGAGTAAAGCCCTGGGGAGGGGCGACTGGACAATCAGAAATCTGGTTAAAAATTGGGGCCTAGGGACATGTCAAGCCCATTATGACATCTAATGGTCCAGCCACTGAGAGGACTTACTAGAGCACAGGACTCATGCTGAGGGTCACAATGCGTGTGTATGCCCTCGTCGCACTCAAGAATGGGCGGGGCCTCAGGGTGAATGCTGGTTTCTCCTACACTGAACGTTGGACAACGTGCCAACCACAAGGGTTCTTGCCATGGGTAAGGAGGAGTTCTGATTTCTGCATCACACTCACCCCTGGGCAGTGATTGGAGATAAGGTCTCGGTTCTGAAACCTGAAAACTGAGGTAGCGAAGAGATGATGAACTAAGGCCATGGCGGGATTTATGTGCTCAGTGTGCGGTCAGCTTTCTTTGTGTTGGTCAGGAGGTCCGGGCTCAGGTTGTGTTGGACAGTGCATTATTGCCCAGGTTAGACTATATAATTTGGGTAAAGTCGAGTGCTGTGTAGGTTTATCCTCATTTAAGTTGCCTGGGCAGCTCATGAGGCAATAATTTTTTTTCTAGAGGGCAGGCAGAGTGCTGCATTGTGGGTCCGGAATTGCCAAACTTGAGGGATTCGGGGCCAGGAGTGTGAGGACGGAAGTCTGAGAAGACAAGCTAGACTTGGGTTTCAGGGCGAGGGCACGGCAGGTACCCCCTGCAGATCTGAACCAATATCTCATGCATCTGAAGTCAGGGCGAGGATCAGACGTTGGCTCAGGTTGGATTTTCTGTGCATGACGGCCGCTTCATGAAGGGAGCGGAATCTCGAGGCCATTGAGGTTTTCCCACTTTGGGAGTTGTGGGATGCCCCCTTTAAGGATTCCGTCTGCTGGACAATTGAGACCTGTTGGACAGCTCCTGGACATCCCATATAGAATGACTCCAGAGCACCGTTCGCGGATGGATGCCTGGGAAGCCCGCCTCGCATTCCAATTGTCTCCTAGCAACAAGACAGTTTAGATCTGATGGCTCTGCCGGAGCAACCGGGGTGTCTGTGTTGAAATCGACTTTCCTGAGGATGGGCCCTAGTGTGTTTTTGTGTCCATGAGGGCCTTGGAATGGGGCGGTGGCACCGGGACCATGAAGTACTCTCCTAAGCTTTGGACATGGCTCCCATGCACAGGTTTCCTTGTGGAGACGAGATGAGTTCTGATGGGTGCCTCAGGAAGACCCCTATGCTTATATTGGAATCAGTCTTGTGAGGACACATGCCTGTAACCCAAAGCAATGGATCCTATTATGGCCTAGGTTCCTGTCTGGTTCAATCTTCTTCTCTGGGGACATCCATCTATGGTATGAGTGGAGGTCGATTATCAGCTGGTGTCAGACAGCCCTTGTTTGTTCCGGGCGACCTACACTATTGGGATGGCCTCAGGGACGTTGGAAGTTTCTCCAAATTTGTGCGATTTTGGACCATGGAATGGGCAGAATTCCCATGGATTGGTAGGCACGGTCTTAATGTGTGGCTCCAGGGGCCCAGCCTGGAGTGTGTGTGGCCCAAAACTTTGAGAACAGAAGTCTGAAAACACAAACTCAGCTTAGGTTTGGGGACGTAGGTATGGCAGGCCCGATCTACAAGCCATGAGAAGAACTCTTCAGGATATGAAGAAAGTGCGAGTCTGAGGCGCTTGCTCAGGCTTTTGTCTCTGGATTTTGTATCAGCGATGGCCGTGGAATGTCGGGGAGGCCTCATGGGCAATGGACGAATCTTCCTCTTTGAGGATTTGGCCCGATTCCCAATTGCTTTTCGTCAGTCTGTGGGATGGGAGGACTCATTTCAGTTTTGTTACCTCAGGTGTCCCACCAAAAGAGGAATTCCAAAGCCAAGCCGTGGGGAAGACTGAAGGGAAAACTTGAACTATGGTTAAAAATTGGGGCCTAGGGGCATGGCAAGCCCAATATGCTATCTCTTCATCCAGCCACTGAGTGGCCTAACTTGAGGACTGGGCTCAGCCTGAGGGTCACAATGTGTGTTTGTGACCAATGTGGCCCGGGAGCATGGGCGGGGGCTCATGGGCCACATTGTTTCAACTACACTGAAGGTTGGACAACATGCCAACCACAAGGTTTCTTGCCATGGGGAAGGAGTTCTGATTTCTGCATCACCTTCAACCCTGGGCAGTGATTGGAGATAAGGTCTAGGTTCTGAAACCTGAAAACCGAGGTTGGGAAGAGATGACGACCTAAGGCCATGGCAGCTCTATGTGCTCAGTGTGCGGCCAGCTGTCAGGGATGGGCCAGGGGATCCAGGCTGAGGCTGTGTCAGAAAGGGCATTAGTGCCCTGGTCAGCCTATGTATTTAGGGTACAGCCAAGGTCAGTGGAGGTTGATCCAAATTTGGGGTTACTGGGTAGCCCCAGAGGACAATGTTTTTTCTTCTGGGGGGCAGGCAGAGTGCGGCATTGTAGTTCTGGATTGCCAAACTGGAGGGCTTGTGGGCCAGTAGTCTGACGACAAAAGTCTGAGAACACAGGCTAGGCTTAGGTTTCTGGGTGAGGCCATGGCAGGCACAATCTACAGACCTGAATCGAGATCTCGTGCATCTGTAGTCAGGGCGAGGATCAGACGATCGCTCAGGTTGAGTTTCTGTCCCTGATGGCCCCTTCATGAATGGGGGGGCATCACGAGGCCACGGGGGTTTTTCCACGATGGGAGTTGTGAGAAGCTCCAAACTGCAGAGGGTCTTCTGCAGGACAATTGAGACCTGTTGTTTGGCTCCAGGCCAATGATTCTGAGCAGGCTTCTAAGGATGGATGGCTGGGTAGCCCACCTCGCATTCCAATTGTCTCCTAGCAACAAGACAGGTTAGATCTCCTGGATCTGTGGGGAGCAACCGAGGACGCTGAGTTGAAATGGACACCCCTGGGGATGTTTCCTAATGTGCTTTTGTGTCTATGGAGACCTTGGAATGAAGCTGTGGCCCTGGGGCCCTAAAGGGTTCTCCTAAACAGAGGCTTTGACACAGCTCCAACGTGCAAGTTTCCCATGTGTAGATGAGATGTTTTCTGATGGGTGAGTCAAGAAACAGCTATATGCTGCTTTTGAAATCCAGGCCTCTGAGGAGAGATGCCTGGAAACCAAAGCAATGGATCTGATTAGTGCCTAGGGGCCTGTTCTTTCCTTTATACCTCAGGGGACATCTGTCTATGGGTCTGAGTGCAGGTAGGTGCTCAGTTGGGCTCAGATAGCCCCTGTTTTTCCTGGGAAGCCACCACTATTGAGATGGATCAGGGACTTTGGAGGTTTATCCTATTAGAATGGTTTTGGCCATTGGAATGGGCACACACAATTCCCTTGGAGAGGGCAAGTACAGTCCTCAGGTTTGGCTCCAGGGGCCTGAGCCGATAGGTTGTGTAGGCCAGGGCTGTTTGGACAGTTGTCTGAAAACACAAACTCGGCTTATGTTTCGGGTCATAAGTATGGCAGGACTGAACTACAGACCATGAGGAGAACTCTTCGGGATTTGAAAGAAGGGCGTGTGTGAGGCTCCTGCTCAAGTTTTTGTCTCTGGATATCGTGTCACTCATGGTCGTGTAATTTCTGGGTGACTTCATGGGAAATGAACGAGTCTAACTCTCTGGTGTTTTGGCCCCGCCCAAAGAGTTTGGGGTCATTCTGTGGGCTGGAAGAAGCCCGTATTTTTTTTGTTGTTGTTGTTGTTTTCTTTTTTAACCTCAGGTGTCCCACCAAATGAGGAACTCCAGAGTAAAGCCCTGGGGAGGGGCGACTGGACAATCAGAAATCTGGGGCTAGGGACATGTCAAGCCCATTATGACATCTAATGGTCCAGCCACTGAGAGGACTTACTAGAGGACAGGACTCATGTTGAGGTTCACAATGCGTGTGTATGCCCTCTTCTCACTCAAGAATGGGCGGGGCCTCAGGGTGAATGCTGGTTTCGCTTACACTGAACGTTGGACTACGTGCCAACCACAAGGGTTCCTGCCATGGGTAAGGGGGAGTTCTGATTTCTGCATCACACTCACCCCTGGGCATTGATTGGAGATAAGGTCTCGGTTCTGAAGCCTGAAAACTGAGGTAGCGAAGAGAAGATGACCTAAGGCCATGGCGGGTTTTATGTGCTCAGTGTGCGGTCAGCTTTCTGAGTGTTGGTCAGGAGGTCCGGGCTCAGGTTTGTTCGACAGTGCATTAGTGCCCAGGTTAGACTATATAATTTGGGTAAAGTCGTGTGCTGTGTAGGTTTACCCTCATTTAAGTTGCCTGGGCAGCTCATGAGGCAATAATTTTTTTTCTAGAGGGCAGGCAGAGTGCTGCATTGTGGGTCCGGAATTGACAAACTTGAGGGCTTCGGGGCCAGGAGTGTGAGGACGGAAGTCTGAGAAGACAAGCAAGACTTGGGTTTCAGGGCGAGGGCACGGCAGGTACCCCCTGCAGATCTGAACCAATATCTCATGCATCTGAAGTCAGGGCGAGGATCAGACGTTGGCTCAGGTTGGAGTTTCTGTGCATGATGGCCGCTTCATGAAGGGAGCGGAATCTCGTGGCCATTGAGGTTTTCCCACATTGGGAGTTGTGGGATGCCCCCTTCAAGGATTCCTTCTGCGGGACAATTAAGACCTGTTGGACAGCTCCAGGACATCCCATATGGAATGCCTCCAGATCACCGTTCGTGGATGGATGCCTGGGAAGCCCGCCTCGCATTCCAATTGTCTCCTAGCAACAAGACAGTTTAGATCTGATGGCTCTGCCGGAGCAACCGGGGTGGCTGAGTTGAAATGGACTTTCCTGAAAATGGGTCCTAATGTGTTTTTGTGTCCATGAGGGCCTTGGAATGGGGCGGTGGCACCGGGACCCTGAAGTACTCTCCTAAGCTTTGGACATGGCTCCCATGCACAGGTTTCTTTGTGGAGACGAGATGACTTCTGATGGGTGCCTCAGGAAAACCCCTATGCTCGTATTGGAATCAGGCATTTGAGGACACATGCCTGTAACCCAAAGCAATGGATCCTATTATGGCCTAGGGTCCTGTCTGGTTCAACCTTCTTCTCTGGGGACATCCATCTATGGTATGAGTGGAGGTCGATTATCAGCTGGTGTCAGACAGCCCTTGTTTGTTCCGGGCGACCTACACTATTGGGATGGCCTCAGGGACTTTGGAGTTTTCTCCTACTTTGTACGATTTTGGACAATGGAATGGGCAGAATTCCCATGGATTGGTAGGCACAGTCCTAATGTGTGGCTCCAGGAGCCCAGCCTGGGGGGTGCGTGGCCCAAGACTTTGAGGACAGAAGTCTGAAAACACAAACTCAGCTTAGGTTTGGGGACGTAGGTATGGCAGGCCCGATCTACAAACCATGAGAAGAGCTCTTCAGAATATGAAGAAAGTGCGATTCTGAGGCGCTTGCTCACGCTTTTGTCTCTGGATTTTGTATCAGCGATGGCCGTGGAATGTCGGGGAGGCCTCATGGGCCATGGACGAATCCTCCTCTCTGAGGATTTGGCCCGATTCCAATTGCTTTTCGTCAATCTGTGGGATGGGAGGACTCATTTCAGTTTTGTTACCTCAGGTGTCTCACCAAAAGAGTAATTCCAAAGCCAAGCCGTGGGGAAGCCTGAAGGGACAACCCGAACTATGGTTAAAAATTGGGGCCTAGGGGCATGGCAAGCCCAATATGCTATCTCTTCATCCAGCCACTGAGTGGCCTTACTTGAGGACTGGGCTCAGCCTGAGGGTCACAATGTGTGTTTGTGACCAATGCGGCCCGTGAGCATGGGCGGGGCCTCAAGGGCCACACTGGTTTCAACTACTTTGAACGTTGGACAACATGCCAACCACAAGGTTTTTTGCTTTGAGGAAGGAGTTCTGATTTCTGCATCACCTTCAACCCTGGGCAGGTATTGGAGATAATGTCTAGGTTCTGAAACCTGAAACCGAGGTTGGGAAGAGATGACGACCTAAGGCCACGGCGGCTCGATGTGCTCAGTGTGCTTCCAGCTGTCTGGGAGGGGCCAGGGGTTCCAGGCTCAGGCTGTGTCAGAAAGGACATAAGTGCCCTGGTCTGCCTTTGTATTTGGGGTACAGCCAAGGTCGGTGCAGGTTGATCCTCATTTGGGGTTACTGGGTAGCCCCAGAGGACAATGTTTTTTCTTCTGGAGGGCAGGCAGAGTGCTGCATTGTAGTTCTGGATTGCCAAACTGGAGGGCTTGTGGGCCAGTAGTCTGACGACAAAAGTCTGAGAACACAAACTAGGCTTAGGACTCTGGGTGAGGCCATGGCAGGCACAATCTACAGACCTGAATCGAGATCTCGTGCTTCTGAAGTCAGGGCGAGGATCAGACGATCGCTCAGGTTGGAGTTTCTGTCCCTGATGGCCCCTTCATGAATGGGGGGGCATCACGAGGCCACGGGGGTTTTTCCACGATGGGAGTTGTGAGAAGCTCCAAAGTGCAGAGAGTCTTCTGCAGGACAATTGAGACCTGTTGTTTGGCTCCAGGCCAATGATTCTGAGCAGGGTTCTAAGGATGGGTGGCTGGGTAGCCTACATCGCATTCCAATTTTCTCCTAGCAACAAGACAGGTTAGATCTCCTGGATCTGTGGGGAGCAACCGAGGACTCTGAGTTGAAATGGACACCCCTGGGGATGTGTCCTAATGTGCTTTTGTGTCTATGGAGACCTTGGAATGAAGCGGTGGCCCTGGGGCCCTAAAGGGTTCTCCTAAACAGAGGCTTTGACACAGCTCCAACGTGCAAGTTTCCCATGTGTAGATGAGATGTTTTCTGATGGTTGAGTCAAGAAACAGCTATATGCTGCTTTTGAAATCCAGGCCTCTGAGGAGAGATGCCTGGAAACCAAAGCAATGGATCTGATTAGTGCCTAGGGGCCTGTTCTTTCCTTTATACCTCTGGGGACATCTGTCTATGGGTCTGAGTGCAGGTAGGTGCTCAGTTGGGCTCAGATTGCCCCTGTTTTTCCTGGGAAGCCACCACTATTAAGATGGATCAGGGACTTTGGAGATTTATCCTATTAAAAGGGTTGTGGCCATTGGAATGGGCACACACAATTCCCTTGGAGAGGGCAAGTACAGTCCTCATGTTTGGCTCCAGGGGCCTGAGCTTGTAGGTTGTGTAGGCCAGGGCTGTTTGGACAGTTTTCTGAAAACACAAACTCGGCTTATGTTTCGGGTCATAGGTATGGCAGGACTGACCTACAGACCATGAGGAGAACTCTTCGGGATTTGAAAGAAGGGCGAGTGTGAGGCTCCTGCTCAAGTATTTGTCTCTGGATATCGTGTCACTCGTGGTCGTGTAATTTCTGGGTGACTTCATGGGAAATGGACGAGTCTTACCCTCTGGTGGTTTGGCCCCGCCCAAAGAGTTTGGGGTCATTCTGTGGGCTGGAAGAAGCCCGTATTTTTTTTGTTGTTGTTGTTGTTTTCTTTTTTAACCTCAGGTGTCCCAGCAAATGAGGAACTCCAGAGTAAAGCCCTGGGGAGGGGCGACTGGACAATCAGAAATCTGGTTAAAAATTGGGGCCTAGGGACATGTCAAGCCCATTATGACATCTAATGGTCCAGCCACTGAGAGGACTTACTAGAGCACAGGACTCATGCTGAGGGTCACAATGCGTGTGTATGCCCTCGTCGCACTCGAGAATGGGCGGGGCCTCAGGGTGAATGCTGGTTTCTCCTACACTGAACGTTGGACAACGTGCCAACCACAAGGGTTCTTGCCATGGGTAAGGAGGAGTTCTGATTTCTGCATCACACTCACCCCTGGGCAGTGATTGGAGATAAGGTCTCGGTTCTGAAACCTGAAAACTGAGTAACGAAGAGATGATGACCTAAGGCATGGCGGGATTTATGTGCTCAGTGTGCGGTCAGCTTTCTTTGTGTTGGTCAGGAGGTCCGGGCTCAGGTTGTGTTGGACAGTGCATTATTGCCCAGGTTAGACTATATAATTTGGGTAAAGTCGAGTGCTGTGTAGGTTTATCCTCATTTAAGTTGCCTGGGCAGCTCATGAGGCAATAATTTTTTTTTCTAGAGGGCAGGCAGAGTGCTGCATTGTGGGTCCGGAATTGCCAAACTTGAGGGCTTCGGGGCCAGGAGTGTGAGGACGGAAGTCTGAGAAGACAAGCTAGACTTGGGTTTCAGGGCGAGGGCACGGCAGGTACCCCCTGCAGATCTGAACCAATATCTCATGCATCTGAAGTCAGGGCGAGGATCAGACGTTGGCTCAGGTTGGATTTTCTGTGCATGACGGCCGCTTCATGAAGGGAGCGGAATCTCGAGGCCATTGAGGTTTTCCCACTTTGGGAGTTGTGGGATGCCCCCTTCAAGGATTCCGTCTGCTGGACAATTGAGACCTGTTGGACAGCTCCTGGACATCCCATATAGAATGACTCCAGAGCACCGTTCGCGGATGGATGCCTGGGAAGCCCGCCTCGCATTCCAATTGTCTCCTAGCAACAAGACAGTTTAGATCTGATGGCTCTGCCGGAGCAACCGGGGTGGCTGTGTTGAAATCGACTTTCCTGAGGATGGGCCCTAGTGTGTTTTTGTGTCCATGAGGGCCTTGGAATGGGGCGGTGGCACCGGGACCCTGAAGTACTCTCCTAAGCTTTGGACATGGCACCCATGCACAGGTTTCCTTGTGGAGACGAGATGAGTTCTGATGGGTGCCTCAGGAAGACCCCTATGCTCATATTGGAATCAGGCTTGTGAGGACACATGCCTGTAACCCAAAGCAATGGATCCTATTATGGCCTAGGGTCCTGTCTGGTTCAATCTTCTTCTCTGGGGACATCCATCTATGGTATGAGTGGAGGTCGATTATCAGCTGGTGTCAGACAGCCCTTGTTTGTTCCGGGCGACCTACACTATTGGGATGGCCTCAGGGACGTTGGAAGTTTCTCCAAATTTGTGCGATTTTGGACCATGGAATGGGCAGAATTCCCATGGATTGGTAGGCACGGTCCTAATGTGTGGCTCCAGGGGCCCAGCCTGGAGTGGGTGTGGCCCAAAACTTTGAGAACAGAAGTCTGAAAACACAAACTCAGCTTAGGTTTGGGGACGTAGGTATGGCAGGCCCGATCTACAAGCCATGAGAAGAACTCTTCAGGATATGAAGAAAGTGCGAGTCTGAGGCGCTTGCTCAGGCTTTTGTCTCTGGATTTTGTATCAGCGATGGCCGTGGAATGTCGGGGAGGCCTCATGGGCAATGGACGAATCTTCCTCTTTGAGGATTTGGCCCGATTCCCAATTGCTTTTCGTCAGTCTGTGGGATGGGAGGACTCATTTCAGTTTTGTTACCTCAGGTGTCCCACCAAAAGAGGAATTCCAAAGCCAAGCCGTGGGGAAGACTGAAGGGAAAACTTGAACTATGGTTAAAAATTGGGGCCTAGGGGCATGGCAAGCCCAATATGCTATCTCTTCATCCAGCCACTGAGTGGCCTAACTTGAGGACTGGGCTCAGCCTGAGGGTCACAATGTGTGTTTGTGACCAATGTGGCCCGGGAGCATGGGCGGGGGCTCATGGGCCACATTGTTTCAACTACACTGAAGGTTGGACAACATGCCAACCACAAGGTTTCTTGCCATGGGGAAGGAGTTCTGATTTCTGCATCACCTTCAACCCTGGGCAGTGATTGGAGATAAGGTCTAGGTTCTGAAACCTGAAAACCGAGGTTGGGAAGAGATGACGACCTAAGGCCATGGCGGCTCTATGTGCTCAGTGTGCGGCCAGCTGTCAGGGATGGGCCAGGGGATCCAGGCTGAGGCTGTGTCAGAAAGGGCATTAGTGCCCTGGTCAGCCTATGTATTTAGGGTACAGCCAAGGTCGGTGGAGGTTGATCCAAATTTGGGGTTACTGGGTAGCCCCAGAGGACAATGTTTTTTCTTCTGGGGGGCAGGCAGAGTGCGGCATTGTAGTTCTGGATTGCCAAACTGGAGGGCTTGTGGGCCAGTAGTCTGACGACAAAAGTCTGAGAACACAAACTAGGCTTAGGCCTCTGGGTGAGGCCATGGCAGGCACAATCTACAGACCTGAATCGAGATCTCGTGCTTCTGAATTCAGGGCGAGGATCAGACGATCGCTCAGGTTGGAGTTTCTGTCCCTGATGGCCCCTTCATGAATGGGGGGGCATCACGAGGCCACGGGGGTTTTTCCACGATGGGAGTTGTGAGAAGCTCCATAGTGCAGAGAGTCTTCTGCAGGACAATTGAGACCTGTTGTTTGGCTCCAGGCCAATGATTCTGAGCAGGGTTCTAAGGATGGGTGGCTGGGTAGCCTACATCGCATTCCAATTGTCTCCTAGCAACAAGACAGGTTAGATCTCCTGGATCTGTGGGGAGCAACCGAGGACGCTGAGTTGAAATGGACACCCCTGGGGATGTGTCCTAATGTGCTTTTGTGTCTATGGAGACCTTGGAATGAAGCGGTGGCCCTGGGGCCCTAAAGGGTTCTCCTAAACAGAGGCTTTGACACAGCTCCAACGTGCAAGTTTCCCATGTGTAGATGAGATGTTTTCTGATGGTTGAGTCAAGAAACAGCTATATGCTGCTTTTGAAATCCAGGCCTCTGAGGAGAGATGCCTGGAAACCAAAGCAATGGATCTGATTAGTGCCTAGGGGCCTATTCTTTCCTTTATACCTCTGGGGACATCTGTCTATGGGTCTGAGTGCAGGTAGGTGCTCAGTTGGGCTCAGATTGCCCCTGTTTTTCCTGGGAAGCCACCACTATTAAGATGGATCAGGGACTTTGGAGATTTATCCTATTAAAAGGGTTGTGGCCATTGGAATGGGCACACACAATTCCCTTGGAGAGGGCAAGTACAGTCCTCATGTTTGGCTCCAGGGGCCTGAGCTTGTAGGTTGTGTAGGCCAGGGCTGTTTGGACAGTTTTCTGAAAACACAAACTCGGCTTATGTTTCGGGTCATAGGTATGGCAGGACTGACCTACAGACCATGAGGAGAACTCTTCGGGATTTGAAAGAAGGGCGAGTGTGAGGCTCCTGCTCAAGTATTTGTCTCTGGATATCGTGTCACTCGTGGTCGTGTAATTTCTGGGTGACTTCATGGGAAATGGACGAGTCTTACCCTCTGGTGGTTTGGCCCCGCCCAAAGAGTTTGGGGTCATTCTGTGGGCTGGAAGAAGCCCGTATTTTTTTTGTTGTTGTTGTTGTTTTCTTTTTTAACCTCAGGTGTCCCAGCAAATGAGGAACTCCAGAGTAAAGCCCTGGGGAGGGGCGACTGGACAATCAGAAATCTGGTTAAAAATTGGGGCCTAGGGACATGTCAAGCCCATTATGACATCTAATGGTCCAGCCACTGAGAGGACTTACTAGAGCACAGGACTCATGCTGAGGGTCACAATGCGTGTGTATGCCCTCGTCGCACTCGAGAATGGGCGGGGCCTCAGGGTGAATGCTGGTTTCTCCTACACTGAACGTTGGACAACGTGCCAACCACAAGGGTTCTTGCCATGGGTAAGGAGGAGTTCTGATTTCTGCATCACACTCACCCCTGGGCAGTGATTGGAGATAAGGTCTCGGTTCTGAAACCTGAAAACTGAGTAACGAAGAGATGATGACCTAAGGCATGGCGGGATTTATGTGCTCAGTGTGCGGTCAGCTTTCTTTGTGTTGGTCAGGAGGTCCGGGCTCAGGTTGTGTTGGACAGTGCATTATTGCCCAGGTTAGACTATATAATTTGGGTAAAGTCGAGTGCTGTGTAGGTTTATCCTCATTTAAGTTGCCTGGGCAGCTCATGAGGCAATAATTTTTTTTTCTAGAGGGCAGGCAGAGTGCTGCATTGTGGGTCCGGAATTGCCAAACTTGAGGGCTTCGGGGCCAGGAGTGTGAGGACGGAAGTCTGAGAAGACAAGCTAGACTTGGGTTTCAGGGCGAGGGCACGGCAGGTACCCCCTGCAGATCTGAACCAATATCTCATGCATCTGAAGTCAGGGCGAGGATCAGACGTTGGCTCAGGTTGGATTTTCTGTGCATGACGGCCGCTTCATGAAGGGAGCGGAATCTCGAGGCCATTGAGGTTTTCCCACTTTGGGAGTTGTGGGATGCCCCCTTCAAGGATTCCGTCTGCTGGACAATTGAGACCTGTTGGACAGCTCCTGGACATCCCATATAGAATGACTCCAGAGCACCGTTCGCGGATGGATGCCTGGGAAGCCCGCCTCGCATTCCAATTGTCTCCTAGCAACAAGACAGTTTAGATCTGATGGCTCTGCCGGAGCAACCGGGGTGGCTGTGTTGAAATCGACTTTCCTGAGGATGGGCCCTAGTGTGTTTTTGTGTCCATGAGGGCCTTGGAATGGGGCGGTGGCACCGGGACCCTGAAGTACTCTCCTAAGCTTTGGACATGGCACCCATGCACAGGTTTCCTTGTGGAGACGAGATGAGTTCTGATGGGTGCCTCAGGAAGACCCCTATGCTCATATTGGAATCAGGCTTGTGAGGACACATGCCTGTAACCCAAAGCAATGGATCCTATTATGGCCTAGGGTCCTGTCTGGTTCAATCTTCTTCTCTGGGGACATCCATCTATGGTATGAGTGGAGGTCGATTATCAGCTGGTGTCAGACAGCCCTTGTTTGTTCCGGGCGACCTACACTATTGGGATGGCCTCAGGGACGTTGGAAGTTTCTCCAAATTTGTGCGATTTTGGACCATGGAATGGGCAGAATTCCCATGGATTGGTAGGCACGGTCCTAATGTGTGGCTCCAGGGGCCCAGCCTGGAGTGGGTGTGGCCCAAAACTTTGAGAACAGAAGTCTGAAAACACAAACTCAGCTTAGGTTTGGGGACGTAGGTATGGCAGGCCCGATCTACAAGCCATGAGAAGAACTCTTCAGGATATGAAGAAAGTGCGAGTCTGAGGCGCTTGCTCAGGCTTTTGTCTCTGGATTTTGTATCAGCGATGGCCGTGGAATGTCGGGGAGGCCTCATGGGCAATGGACGAATCTTCCTCTTTGAGGATTTGGCCCGATTCCCAATTGCTTTTCGTCAGTCTGTGGGATGGGAGGACTCATTTCAGTTTTGTTACCTCAGGTGTCCCACCAAAAGAGGAATTCCAAAGCCAAGCCGTGGGGAAGACTGAAGGGAAAACTTGAACTATGGTTAAAAATTGGGGCCTAGGGGCATGGCAAGCCCAATATGCTATCTCTTCATCCAGCCACTGAGTGGCCTAACTTGAGGACTGGGCTCAGCCTGAGGGTCACAATGTGTGTTTGTGACCAATGTGGCCCGGGAGCATGGGCGGGGGCTCATGGGCCACATTGTTTCAACTACACTGAAGGTTGGACAACATGCCAACCACAAGGTTTCTTGCCATGGGGAAGGAGTTCTGATTTCTGCATCACCTTCAACCCTGGGCAGTGATTGGAGATAAGGTCTAGGTTCTGAAACCTGAAAACCGAGGTTGGGAAGAGATGACGACCTAAGGCCATGGCGGCTCTATGTGCTCAGTGTGCGGCCAGCTGTCAGGGATGGGCCAGGGGATCCAGGCTGAGGCTGTGTCAGAAAGGGCATTAGTGCCCTGGTCAGCCTATGTATTTAGGGTACAGCCAAGGTCGGTGGAGGTTGATCCAAATTTGGGGTTACTGGGTAGCCCCAGAGGACAATGTTTTTTCTTCTGGGGGGCAGGCAGAGTGCGGCATTGTAGTTCTGGATTGCCAAACTGGAGGGCTTGTGGGCCAGTAGTCTGACGACAAAAGTCTGAGAACACAAACTAGGCTTAGGCCTCTGGGTGAGGCCATGGCAGGCACAATCTACAGACCTGAATCGAGATCTCGTGCTTCTGAATTCAGGGCGAGGATCAGACGATCGCTCAGGTTGGAGTTTCTGTCCCTGATGGCCCCTTCATGAATGGGGGGGCATCACGAGGCCACGGGGGTTTTTCCACGATGGGAGTTGTGAGAAGCTCCATAGTGCAGAGAGTCTTCTGCAGGACAATTGAGACCTGTTGTTTGGCTCCAGGCCAATGATTCTGAGCAGGGTTCTAAGGATGGGTGGCTGGGTAGCCTACATCGCATTCCAATTGTCTCCTAGCAACAAGACAGGTTAGATCTCCTGGATCTGTGGGGAGCAACCGAGGACGCTGAGTTGAAATGGACACCCCTGGGGATGTGTCCTAATGTGCTTTTGTGTCTATGGAGACCTTGGAATGAAGCGGTGGCCCTGGGGCCCTAAAGGGTTCTCCTAAACAGAGGCTTTGACACAGCTCCAACGTGCAAGTTTCCCATGTGTAGATGAGATGTTTTCTGATGGTTGAGTCAAGAAACAGCTATATGCTGCTTTTGAAATCCAGGCCTCTGAGGAGAGATGCCTGGAAACCAAAGCAATGGATCTGATTAGTGCCTAGGGGCCTATTCTTTCCTTTATACCTCTGGGGACATCTGTCTATGGGTCTGAGTGCAGGTAGGTGCTCAGTTGGGCTCAGATTGCCCCTGTTTTTCCTGGGAAGCCACCACTATTAAGATGGATCAGGGACTTTGGAGATTTATCCTATTAAAAGGGTTGTGGCCATTGGAATGGGCACACACAATTCCCTTGGAGAGGGCAAGTACAGTCCTCATGTTTGGCTCCAGGGGCCTGAGCTTGTAGGTTGTGTAGGCCAGGGCTGTTTGGACAGTTTTCTGAAAACACAAACTCGGCTTATGTTTCGGGTCATAGGTATGGCAGGACTGACCTACAGACCATGAGGAGAACTCTTCGGGATTTGAAAGAAGGGCGAGTGTGAGGCTCCTGCTCAAGTATTTGTCTCTGGATATCGTGTCACTCGTGGTCGTGTAATTTCTGGGTGACTTCATGGGAAATGGACGAGTCTTACCCTCTGGTGGTTTGGCCCCGCCCAAAGAGTTTGGGGTCATTCTGTGGGCTGGAAGAAGCCCGTATTTTTTTTGTTGTTGTTGTTGTTTTCTTTTTTAACCTCAGGTGTCCCAGCAAATGAGGAACTCCAGAGTAAAGCCCTGGGGAGGGGCGACTGGACAATCAGAAATCTGGTTAAAAATTGGGGCCTAGGGACATGTCAAGCCCATTATGACATCTAATGGTCCAGCCACTGAGAGGACTTACTAGAGCACAGGACTCATGCTGAGGGTCACAATGCGTGTGTATGCCCTCGTCGCACTCGAGAATGGGCGGGGCCTCAGGGTGAATGCTGGTTTCTCCTACACTGAACGTTGGACAACGTGCCAACCACAAGGGTTCTTGCCATGGGTAAGGAGGAGTTCTGATTTCTGCATCACACTCACCCCTGGGCAGTGATTGGAGATAAGGTCTCGGTTCTGAAACCTGAAAACTGAGTAACGAAGAGATGATGACCTAAGGCATGGCGGGATTTATGTGCTCAGTGTGCGGTCAGCTTTCTTTGTGTTGGTCAGGAGGTCCGGGCTCAGGTTGTGTTGGACAGTGCATTATTGCCCAGGTTAGACTATATAATTTGGGTAAAGTCGAGTGCTGTGTAGGTTTATCCTCATTTAAGTTGCCTGGGCAGCTCATGAGGCAATAATTTTTTTTTCTAGAGGGCAGGCAGAGTGCTGCATTGTGGGTCCGGAATTGCCAAACTTGAGGGCTTCGGGGCCAGGAGTGTGAGGACGGAAGTCTGAGAAGACAAGCTAGACTTGGGTTTCAGGGCGAGGGCACGGCAGGTACCCCCTGCAGATCTGAACCAATATCTCATGCATCTGAAGTCAGGGCGAGGATCAGACGTTGGCTCAGGTTGGATTTTCTGTGCATGACGGCCGCTTCATGAAGGGAGCGGAATCTCGAGGCCATTGAGGTTTTCCCACTTTGGGAGTTGTGGGATGCCCCCTTCAAGGATTCCGTCTGCTGGACAATTGAGACCTGTTGGACAGCTCCTGGACATCCCATATAGAATGACTCCAGAGCACCGTTCGCGGATGGATGCCTGGGAAGCCCGCCTCGCATTCCAATTGTCTCCTAGCAACAAGACAGTTTAGATCTGATGGCTCTGCCGGAGCAACCGGGGTGGCTGTGTTGAAATCGACTTTCCTGAGGATGGGCCCTAGTGTGTTTTTGTGTCCATGAGGGCCTTGGAATGGGGCGGTGGCACCGGGACCCTGAAGTACTCTCCTAAGCTTTGGACATGGCACCCATGCACAGGTTTCCTTGTGGAGACGAGATGAGTTCTGATGGGTGCCTCAGGAAGACCCCTATGCTCATATTGGAATCAGGCTTGTGAGGACACATGCCTGTAACCCAAAGCAATGGATCCTATTATGGCCTAGGGTCCTGTCTGGTTCAATCTTCTTCTCTGGGGACATCCATCTATGGTATGAGTGGAGGTCGATTATCAGCTGGTGTCAGACAGCCCTTGTTTGTTCCGGGCGACCTACACTATTGGGATGGCCTCAGGGACGTTGGAAGTTTCTCCAAATTTGTGCGATTTTGGACCATGGAATGGGCAGAATTCCCATGGATTGGTAGGCACGGTCCTAATGTGTGGCTCCAGGGGCCCAGCCTGGAGTGGGTGTGGCCCAAAACTTTGAGAACAGAAGTCTGAAAACACAAACTCAGCTTAGGTTTGGGGACGTAGGTATGGCAGGCCCGATCTACAAGCCATGAGAAGAACTCTTCAGGATATGAAGAAAGTGCGAGTCTGAGGCGCTTGCTCAGGCTTTTGTCTCTGGATTTTGTATCAGCGATGGCCGTGGAATGTCGGGGAGGCCTCATGGGCAATGGACGAATCTTCCTCTTTGAGGATTTGGCCCGATTCCCAATTGCTTTTCGTCAGTCTGTGGGATGGGAGGACTCATTTCAGTTTTGTTACCTCAGGTGTCCCACCAAAAGAGGAATTCCAAAGCCAAGCCGTGGGGAAGACTGAAGGGAAAACTTGAACTATGGTTAAAAATTGGGGCCTAGGGGCATGGCAAGCCCAATATGCTATCTCTTCATCCAGCCACTGAGTGGCCTAACTTGAGGACTGGGCTCAGCCTGAGGGTCACAATGTGTGTTTGTGACCAATGTGGCCCGGGAGCATGGGCGGGGGCTCATGGGCCACATTGTTTCAACTACACTGAAGGTTGGACAACATGCCAACCACAAGGTTTCTTGCCATGGGGAAGGAGTTCTGATTTCTGCATCACCTTCAACCCTGGGCAGTGATTGGAGATAAGGTCTAGGTTCTGAAACCTGAAAACCGAGGTTGGGAAGAGATGACGACCTAAGGCCATGGCGGCTCTATGTGCTCAGTGTGCGGCCAGCTGTCAGGGATGGGCCAGGGGATCCAGGCTGAGGCTGTGTCAGAAAGGGCATTAGTGCCCTGGTCAGCCTATGTATTTAGGGTACAGCCAAGGTCGGTGGAGGTTGATCCAAATTTGGGGTTACTGGGTAGCCCCAGAGGACAATGTTTTTTCTTCTGGGGGGCAGGCAGAGTGCGGCATTGTAGTTCTGGATTGCCAAACTGGAGGGCTTGTGGGCCAGTAGTCTGACGACAAAAGTCTGAGAACACAAACTAGGCTTAGGCCTCTGGGTGAGGCCATGGCAGGCACAATCTACAGACCTGAATCGAGATCTCGTGCTTCTGAATTCAGGGCGAGGATCAGACGATCGCTCAGGTTGGAGTTTCTGTCCCTGATGGCCCCTTCATGAATGGGGGGGCATCACGAGGCCACGGGGGTTTTTCCACGATGGGAGTTGTGAGAAGCTCCATAGTGCAGAGAGTCTTCTGCAGGACAATTGAGACCTGTTGTTTGGCTCCAGGCCAATGATTCTGAGCAGGGTTCTAAGGATGGGTGGCTGGGTAGCCTACATCGCATTCCAATTGTCTCCTAGCAACAAGACAGGTTAGATCTCCTGGATCTGTGGGGAGCAACCGAGGACGCTGAGTTGAAATGGACACCCCTGGGGATGTGTCCTAATGTGCTTTTGTGTCTATGGAGACCTTGGAATGAAGCGGTGGCCCTGGGGCCCTAAAGGGTTCTCCTAAACAGAGGCTTTGACACAGCTCCAACGTGCAAGTTTCCCATGTGTAGATGAGATGTTTTCTGATGGTTGAGTCAAGAAACAGCTATATGCTGCTTTTGAAATCCAGGCCTCTGAGGAGAGATGCCTGGAAACCAAAGCAATGGATCTGATTAGTGCCTAGGGGCCTATTCTTTCCTTTATACCTCTGGGGACATCTGTCTATGGGTCTGAGTGCAGGTAGGTGCTCAGTTGGGCTCAGATTGCCCCTGTTTTTCCTGGGAAGCCACCACTATTAAGATGGATCAGGGACTTTGGAGATTTATCCTATTAAAAGGGTTGTGGCCATTGGAATGGGCACACACAATTCCCTTGGAGAGGGCAAGTACAGTCCTCATGTTTGGCTCCAGGGGCCTGAGCTTGTAGGTTGTGTAGGCCAGGGCTGTTTGGACAGTTTTCTGAAAACACAAACTCGGCTTATGTTTCGGGTCATAGGTATGGCAGGACTGACCTACAGACCATGAGGAGAACTCTTCGGGATTTGAAAGAAGGGCGAGTGTGAGGCTCCTGCTCAAGTATTTGTCTCTGGATATCGTGTCACTCGTGGTCGTGTAATTTCTGGGTGACTTCATGGGAAATGGACGAGTCTTACCCTCTGGTGGTTTGGCCCCGCCCAAAGAGTTTGGGGTCATTCTGTGGGCTGGAAGAAGCCCGTATTTTTTTTGTTGTTGTTGTTGTTTTCTTTTTTAACCTCAGGTGTCCCAGCAAATGAGGAACTCCAGAGTAAAGCCCTGGGGAGGGGCGACTGGACAATCAGAAATCTGGTTAAAAATTGGGGCCTAGGGACATGTCAAGCCCATTATGACATCTAATGGTCCAGCCACTGAGAGGACTTACTAGAGCACAGGACTCATGCTGAGGGTCACAATGCGTGTGTATGCCCTCGTCGCACTCGAGAATGGGCGGGGCCTCAGGGTGAATGCTGGTTTCTCCTACACTGAACGTTGGACAACGTGCCAACCACAAGGGTTCTTGCCATGGGTAAGGAGGAGTTCTGATTTCTGCATCACACTCACCCCTGGGCAGTGATTGGAGATAAGGTCTCGGTTCTGAAACCTGAAAACTGAGTAACGAAGAGATGATGACCTAAGGCATGGCGGGATTTATGTGCTCAGTGTGCGGTCAGCTTTCTTTGTGTTGGTCAGGAGGTCCGGGCTCAGGTTGTGTTGGACAGTGCATTATTGCCCAGGTTAGACTATATAATTTGGGTAAAGTCGAGTGCTGTGTAGGTTTATCCTCATTTAAGTTGCCTGGGCAGCTCATGAGGCAATAATTTTTTTTTCTAGAGGGCAGGCAGAGTGCTGCATTGTGGGTCCGGAATTGCCAAACTTGAGGGCTTCGGGGCCAGGAGTGTGAGGACGGAAGTCTGAGAAGACAAGCTAGACTTGGGTTTCAGGGCGAGGGCACGGCAGGTACCCCCTGCAGATCTGAACCAATATCTCATGCATCTGAAGTCAGGGCGAGGATCAGACGTTGGCTCAGGTTGGATTTTCTGTGCATGACGGCCGCTTCATGAAGGGAGCGGAATCTCGAGGCCATTGAGGTTTTCCCACTTTGGGAGTTGTGGGATGCCCCCTTCAAGGATTCCGTCTGCTGGACAATTGAGACCTGTTGGACAGCTCCTGGACATCCCATATAGAATGACTCCAGAGCACCGTTCGCGGATGGATGCCTGGGAAGCCCGCCTCGCATTCCAATTGTCTCCTAGCAACAAGACAGTTTAGATCTGATGGCTCTGCCGGAGCAACCGGGGTGGCTGTGTTGAAATCGACTTTCCTGAGGATGGGCCCTAGTGTGTTTTTGTGTCCATGAGGGCCTTGGAATGGGGCGGTGGCACCGGGACCCTGAAGTACTCTCCTAAGCTTTGGACATGGCACCCATGCACAGGTTTCCTTGTGGAGACGAGATGAGTTCTGATGGGTGCCTCAGGAAGACCCCTATGCTCATATTGGAATCAGGCTTGTGAGGACACATGCCTGTAACCCAAAGCAATGGATCCTATTATGGCCTAGGGTCCTGTCTGGTTCAATCTTCTTCTCTGGGGACATCCATCTATGGTATGAGTGGAGGTCGATTATCAGCTGGTGTCAGACAGCCCTTGTTTGTTCCGGGCGACCTACACTATTGGGATGGCCTCAGGGACGTTGGAAGTTTCTCCAAATTTGTGCGATTTTGGACCATGGAATGGGCAGAATTCCCATGGATTGGTAGGCACGGTCCTAATGTGTGGCTCCAGGGGCCCAGCCTGGAGTGGGTGTGGCCCAAAACTTTGAGAACAGAAGTCTGAAAACACAAACTCAGCTTAGGTTTGGGGACGTAGGTATGGCAGGCCCGATCTACAAGCCATGAGAAGAACTCTTCAGGATATGAAGAAAGTGCGAGTCTGAGGCGCTTGCTCAGGCTTTTGTCTCTGGATTTTGTATCAGCGATGGCCGTGGAATGTCGGGGAGGCCTCATGGGCAATGGACGAATCTTCCTCTTTGAGGATTTGGCCCGATTCCCAATTGCTTTTCGTCAGTCTGTGGGATGGGAGGACTCATTTCAGTTTTGTTACCTCAGGTGTCCCACCAAAAGAGGAATTCCAAAGCCAAGCCGTGGGGAAGACTGAAGGGAAAACTTGAACTATGGTTAAAAATTGGGGCCTAGGGGCATGGCAAGCCCAATATGCTATCTCTTCATCCAGCCACTGAGTGGCCTAACTTGAGGACTGGGCTCAGCCTGAGGGTCACAATGTGTGTTTGTGACCAATGTGGCCCGGGAGCATGGGCGGGGGCTCATGGGCCACATTGTTTCAACTACACTGAAGGTTGGACAACATGCCAACCACAAGGTTTCTTGCCATGGGGAAGGAGTTCTGATTTCTGCATCACCTTCAACCCTGGGCAGTGATTGGAGATAAGGTCTAGGTTCTGAAACCTGAAAACCGAGGTTGGGAAGAGATGACGACCTAAGGCCATGGCGGCTCTATGTGCTCAGTGTGCGGCCAGCTGTCAGGGATGGGCCAGGGGATCCAGGCTGAGGCTGTGTCAGAAAGGGCATTAGTGCCCTGGTCAGCCTATGTATTTAGGGTACAGCCAAGGTCGGTGGAGGTTGATCCAAATTTGGGGTTACTGGGTAGCCCCAGAGGACAATGTTTTTTCTTCTGGGGGGCAGGCAGAGTGCGGCATTGTAGTTCTGGATTGCCAAACTGGAGGGCTTGTGGGCCAGTAGTCTGACGACAAAAGTCTGAGAACACAAACTAGGCTTAGGCCTCTGGGTGAGGCCATGGCAGGCACAATCTACAGACCTGAATCGAGATCTCGTGCTTCTGAATTCAGGGCGAGGATCAGACGATCGCTCAGGTTGGAGTTTCTGTCCCTGATGGCCCCTTCATGAATGGGGGGGCATCACGAGGCCACGGGGGTTTTTCCACGATGGGAGTTGTGAGAAGCTCCAAAGTGCAGAGAGTCTTCTGCAGGACAATTGAGACCTGTTGTTTGGCTCCAGGCCAATGATTCTGAGCAGGGTTCTAAGGATGGGTGGCTGGGTAGCCTACATCGCATTCCAATTGTCTCCTAGCAACAAGACAGGTTAGATCTCCTGGATCTGTGGGGAGCAACCGAGGACGCTGAGTTGAAATGGACACCCCTGGGGATGTGTCCTAATGTGCTTTTGTGTCTATGGAGACCTTGGAATGAAGCGGTGGCCCTGGGGCCCTAAAGGGTTCTCCTAAACAGAGGCTTTGACACAGCTCCAACGTGCAAGTTTCCCATGTGTAGATGAGATGTTTTCTGATGGTTGAGTCAAGAAACAGCTATATGCTGCTTTTGAAATCCAGGCCTCTGAGGAGAGATGCCTGGAAACCAAAGCAATGGATCTGATTAGTGCCTAGGGGCCTATTCTTTCCTTTATACCTCTGGGGACATCTGTCTATGGGTCTGAGTGCAGGTAGGTGCTCAGTTGGGCTCAGATTGCCCCTGTTTTTCCTGGGAAGCCACCACTATTAAGATGGATCAGGGACTTTGGAGATTTATCCTATTAAAAGGGTTGTGGCCATTGGAATGGGCACACACAATTCCCTTGGAGAGGGCAAGTACAGTCCTCATGTTTGGCTCCAGGGGCCTGAGCTTGTAGGTTGTGTAGGCCAGGGCTGTTTGGACAGTTTTCTGAAAACACAAACTCGGCTTATGTTTCGGGTCATAGGTATGGCAGGACTGACCTACAGACCATGAGGAGAACTCTTCGGGATTTGAAAGAAGGGCGAGTGTGAGGCTCCTGCTCAAGTATTTGTCTCTGGATATCGTGTCACTCGTGGTCGTGGAATTTCTGGGTGACTTCATGGGAAATGGACGAGTCTTACCCTCTGGTGGTTTGGCCCCGCCCAAAGAGTTTGGGGTCATTCTGTGGGCTGGAAGAAGCCCGTATTTTTTTTGTTGTTGTTGTTGTTTTCTTTTTTAACCTCAGGTGTCCCACCAAATGAGGAACTCCAGAGTAAAGCCCTGGGGAGGGGCGACTGGACAATCAGAAATCTGGTTAAAAATTGGGGCCTAGGGACATGTCAAGCCCATTATGACATCTAATGGTCCAGCCACTGAGAGGACTTACTAGAGCACAGGACTCATGCTGAGGGTCACAATGCGTGTGTATGCCCTCGTCGCACTCGAGAATGGGCGGGGCCTCAGGGTGAATGCTGGTTTCTCCTACACTGAACGTTGGACAACGTGCCAACCACAAGGGTTCTTGCCATGGGTAAGGAGGAGTTCTGATTTCTGCATCACACTCACCCCTGGGCAGTGATTGGAGATAAGGTCTCGGTTCTGAAACCTGAAAACTGAGGTAGCGAAGAGATGATGAACTAAGGCCATGGCGGGATTTATGTGCTCAGTGTGCGGTCAGCTTTCTTTGTGTTGGTCAGGAGGTCCGGGCTCAGGTTGTGTTGGACAGTGCATTATTGCCCAGGTTAGACTATATAATTTGGGTAAAGTCGAGTGCTGTGTAGGTTTATCCTCATTTAAGTTGCCTGGGCAGCTCATGAGGCAATAATTTTTTTTCTAGAGGGCAGGCAGAGTGCTGCATTGTGGGTCCGGAATTGCCAAACTTGAGGGCTTCGGGGCCAGGAGTGTGAGGACGGAAGTCTGAGAAGACAAGCTAGACTTGGGTTTCAGGGCGAGGGCACGGCAGGTACCCCCTGCAGATCTGAACCAATATCTCATGCATCTGAAGTCAGGGCGAGGATCAGACGTTGGCTCAGGTTGGATTTTCTGTGCATGACGGCCGCTTCATGAAGGGAGCGGAATCTCGAGGCCATTGAGGTTTTCCCACTTTGGGAGTTGTGGGATGCCCCCTTTAAGGATTCCGTCTGCTGGACAATTGAGACCTGTTGGACAGCTCCTGGACATCCCATATAGAATGACTCCAGAGCACCGTTCGCGGATGGATGCCTGGGAAGCCCGCCTCGCATTCCAATTGTCTCCTAGCAACAAGACAGTTTAGATCTGATGGCTCTGCCGGAGCAACCGGGGTGGCTGTGTTGAAATCGACTTTCCTGAGGATGGGCCCTAGTGTGTTTTTGTGTCCATGAGGGCCTTGGAATGGGGCGGTGGCACCGGGACCCTGAAGTACTCTCCTAAGCTTTGGACATGGCTCCCATGCACAGGTTTCCTTGTGGAGACGAGATGAGTTCTGATGGGTGCCTCAGGAAGACCCCTATGCTCATATTGGAATCAGGCTTGTGAGGACACATGCCTGTAACCCAAAGCCATGGATCCTATTATGGCCTAGGGTCCTGTCTGGTTCAATCTTCTTCTCTGGGGACATCTATCTATGGTATGAGTGGAGGTCGATTATCAGCTGGTGTCAGACAGCCCTTGTTTGTTCCGGGCGACCTACACTATTGGGATGGCCTCAGGGACGTTGGAAGTTTCTCCAAATTTGTGCGATTTTGGACCATGGAATGGGCAGAATTCCCATGGATTGGTAGGCACGGTCCTAATGTGTGGCTCCAGGGGCCCAGCCTGGAGTGGGTGTGGCCCAAAACTTTGAGAACAGAAGTCTGAAAACACAAACTCAGCTTAGGTTTGGGGACGTAGGTATGGCAGGCCCGATTTACAAGCCATGAGAAGAACTCTTCAGGATATGAAGAAAGTGCGAGTCTGAGGCGCTTGCTCAGGCTTTTGTCTCTGGATTTTGTATCAGCGATGGCCGTGGAATGTCGGGGAGGCCTCATGGGCAATGGACGAATCTTCCTCTTTGAGGATTTGGCCCGATTCCCAATTGCTTTTCGTCAGTCTGTGGGATGGGAGGACTCATTTCAGTTTTGTTACCTCAGGTGTCCCACCAAAAGAGGAATTCCAAAGCCAAGCCGTGGGGAAGACTGAAGGGAAAACTTGAACTATGGTTAAAAATTGGGGCCTAGGGGCATGGCAAGCCCAATATGCTATCTCTTCATCCAGCCACTGAGTGGCCTAACTTGAGGACTGGGCTCAGCCTGAGGGTCACAATGTGTGTTTGTGACCAATGTGGCCCGGGAGCATGGGCGGGGGCTCATGGGCCACATTGTTTCAACTACACTGAAGGTTGGACAACATGCCAACCACAAGGTTTCTTGCCATGGGGAAGGAGTTCTGATTTCTGCATCACCTTCAACCCTGGGCAGTGATTGGAGATAAGGTCTAGGTTCTGAAACCTGAAAACCGAGGTTGGGAAGAGATGACGACCTAAGGCCATGGCGGCTCTATGTGCTCAGTGTGCGGCCAGCTGTCAGGGATGGGCCAGGGGATCCAGGCTGAGGCTGTGTCAGAAAGGGCATTAGTGCCCTGGTCAGCCTATGTATTTAGGGTACAGCCAAGGTCGGTGGAGGTTGATCCAAATTTGGGGTTACTGGGTAGCCCCAGAGGACAATGTTTTTTCTTCTGGGGGGCAGGCAGAGTGCGGCATTGTAGTTCTGGATTGCCAAACTAGAGGGCTTGTGGGCCAGTAGTCTGACGACAAAAGTCTGAGAACACAGGCTAGGCTTAGGTTTCTGGGTGAGGCCATGGCAGGCACAATCTACAGACCTGAATCGAGATCTCGTGCATCTGTAGTCAGGGCGAGGATCAGACGATCGCTCAGGTTGAGTTTCTGTCCCTGATGGCCCCTTCATGAATGGGGGGGCATCACGAGGCCACGGGGGTTTTTCCACGATGGGAGTTGTGAGAAGCTCCAAACTGCAGAGGGTCTTCTGCAGGACAATTGAGACCTGTTGTTTGGCTCCAGGCCAATGATTCTGAGCAGTCTTCTAAGGATGGATGGCTGGGTAGCCCACCTCGCATTCCAATTGTCTCCTAGCAACAAGACAGGTTAGATCTCCTGGATCTGTGGGGAGCAACCGAGGACGCTGAGTTGAAATGGACACCCCTGGGGATGTTTCCTAATGTGCTTTTGTGTCTATGGAGACCTTGGAATGAAGCTGTGGCCCTGGGGCCCTAAAGGGTTCTCCTAAACAGAGGCTTTGACACAGCTCCAACGTGCAAGTTTCCCATGTGTAGATGAGATGTTTTCTGATGGGTGAGTCAAGCAACAGCTATATGCTGCTTTTGAAATCCAGGCCTCTGAGGAGAGATGCCTGGAAACCAAAGCAATGGATCTGATTAGTGCCTAGGGGCCTGTTCTTTTCTTTATACCTCAGGGGACATCTGTCTATGGGTCTGAGTGCAGGTAGGTGCTCAGTTGGGCTCAGATAGCCCCTGTTTTTCCTGGGAAGCCACCACTATTGAGATGGATCAGGGACTTTGGAGGTTTATCCTATTAGAATGGTTTTGGCCATTGGAATGGGCACACACAATTCCCTTGGAGAGGGCAAGTACAGTCCTCAGGTTTGGCTCCAGGGGCCTGAGCCGGTAGGTTGTGTAGGCCAGGGCTATTTGGACAGTTGTCTGAAAACACAAACTCGGCTTATGTTTCGGGTCATAAGTATGGCAGGACTGAACTACAGACCATGAGGAGAACTCTTCGGGATTTGAAAGAAGGGCGTGTGTGAGGCTCCTGCTCAAGTTTATGTCTCTGGATATCGTGTCACTCATGGTCGTGTAATTTCTGGGTGACCTCATGGGAAATGGACGAGTCTTACTCTCTGGTGGTTTGGCCCCGTCCAAGAGTTTGGGGTCATTCTGTGGGCTGGAATAAGTCCGTTTTTTTTTTTTTTTTTTTTGCTGTTGTTGTTGTTGTTGTTTTCTTTTTTAAACTCAGGTGTCCCACCAAATGAGTGATTCCAGTGTAGAGCACTGGGGAGGGGCGACTGGACAATCAGAAATCTGGTTAAAAATTGGGCCTAGGGACATGTCAAACCCATTATGACATCTAATGGTCCAGACACTGAGAGGATTTAATAGAGGCCAGGACTCATGCTGAGGGTCACAATGCGTGTCTATGCCCTCGTCGCACTCAAGAATGGGCGGGGCCTCAGGGTGAATGCTGGTTTCTCCAACACTGAACGTTGGACAAAGTGCCAACCACAAGGGTTTTTGCCATGGGTAAGGAGGAGTTCTGATTTCTGCATCACACTCACCCCAGGGCAGTGATTGGAGATAAGGTCTCGGTTCTGAAGCCAGAAAACTGAGGTAGGGAAGAGATGATGACCTAAGGCCATGGCGGGTTTTATGTGCTCAGTGTGTGGTCAGCTTTCCGGGTGTTGGTCAGGAGGTCCGGGCTCAGGTTGTGTTCGACAGTGCATTAGTGCCCAGGTTAGACTATATAATTTGGGTAAAGTCGAGTGCTGTGTAGGTTGATCCTCATTTAAGGTGCCTGGGCAGCTCATGAGGCAATAATTTTTTTTTCTAGAGGGCAGGCAGAGTGCTGCATTGTGGGTCCGGAATTGCCAAACGTGAGGGCTTCGGAGCCAGGAGTGTGAGGATGGAAGTTTGAGAAGACAAGCTAGACTTGGGTTTCAGGGCGAGGGCACGGCAGGTACCCTCTGTAGATCTGAACCAATATCTCATGCATCTGAAGTCAGGGCGAGGATCAGACGTTGGCTCAGGTTGGAGTTTCTGTGCATGACGGCCGCTTCATGAAGGGAGCGGAAATTCGAGGCCATTGAGGTTTTCCCACTTTGGGAGTTGTGGGATGCCCCCTTCAAGGATTCCTTCTGCGGGACAATTGAAACCTGTTGGACATCTCCAGGACATCCCATATGGAATGACTCCAGAGCACCGTTCGCGGATGGATGCCTGGGAAGCCCGCCTCGCATTCCAATTGTCTCCTAGCAACAAGACAGTTTAGATCTGATGGCTCTGCCGGAACAACCGGGGTGGCTGAGTTGAAATGGACTTTCCTGAGGATGGGTCCTAATGTGTTTTTGTGTCCATAAGGGCCTTGGAATGGGGCGGTGGCACCGGACCCTGAACTACTCTCCTAAGCTTTGGACATGGCTCCCATGCACAGGTTTCCTTGTGGAGACGAGTTGAGTTCGGATGGGTGCCTCAGGAAAACCCCTATGCTCGTATTGGAATCAGGCTTTTGAGGACACATGCCTGTAACCCAAAGGAATGGATCCTATTATGGACTAGGGTCCTGTCTCGTTCAATGTTCTTCTCTGGGGACATCCATCTAAGGTATGAGTGGAGGTCGAATATCAGCTGGTGTCAGACAGCCCTTGTTTGTTCCTGGCGTCCTATACTATTGGGATGGACTCAGGGACTTTGGAGGTTTCTCCTAATTTGTACGATTTTGGACCATGGAATGGGGAGAATTCCCATGGATTGGTAGGCACAGTCCTAATGTGTGGCTCCAGCGGCCCAGCCTGGAGGGTGTGTGGCCCAAGACTTTGAGGACAGAAGTCTGGAAACACAAACTCAGCTTAGGTTTGGGGACGTAGGTATGGCAGGCCCAATCTACAAACCATTAGAAGAACTCTTTAGGATATGAAGAAAGTGCGAGTCTGAGGCGCTAGCTTAGGCTTTTGTCTCTGGATTTTGTATCAGCGAGGGCCATGGAATGTCGGGGAGGCCTCATGGGCCATGGACGAATCTACCTCTCTGAGGATTTGGCCCGATTCCCAATTGCTTTTCGTCAATCTGTGAGATAGGAGGACTCATGTCAGTTTTGTTACCTCAGGTGTCCCACCAAAAGAGGAATTCCATAGCAAAGCCGTGGGGAAGACTGAAGGGACAACCCGAACTATGGTTAAAAATTGGGGCCTAGGGGCATTGCAAGCCCAATATGCTATCTCTTCATCCAGCCACTGAGGGGCCTTACTTGAGGACTGGGCTCAGCCTGAGGGTCACAATGTGTGTTTGTGACCAATGTGGCCCGCGAGCATGGGCGGGGCCTCATGGGCCACACTGGTTTCAACTACACTGAAGGTTGGACAACATGCCAACCACAAGGTTTCTTGCCATGGGGAAGGAGTTCTGATTTCTGCATCACCTTCAACCCTGGGCAGTGATTAGAGATAAGGTCTAGGTTCTGAAACCTGAAAACCGAGGTTGGGAAGAGATGACGACCTAAGGCCATGGCAGCTCGATGTGCTCAGTGTGCGGCCAGCTGTCTGGAGGGGCCAGTGGGTCCAGGCTCAGGCTGTGTCAGAAAGGGTATTAGTGCCCTGGTAAGCTTATGTATTTGGGGTACAGCCAAGGTCGGTGGAGGTTGATCCTCATTTGGGGTTACTGGGTAGCCCCAGAGGACAATGTTTTTCTTCTGGTGGGCAGGCAGAGTGCTGCATTGTAGTTCTAGATTGCCAAACTGGAGGGCTTGTGGGCCAGTAGTCTGACGACAAAAGTCTGAGAACACAAGCTAGGCTTAGGTTTCTGGGTGAGGCCATGGCAGGCACAATCTACAGACCAGAATCGAGATCTCGTGCATCTGAAGTCAGGGCGAGGATCAGACGATCGCGCAGGTTGGAGTTTCTGTCCCTGATGGCCCCTTTATGAATGGAAGGGCATAACGAGGCCATGGGGGTTTTCCCATGATGGGAGTTGTGAGACGCTCCAAACTGCAGAGAGTCTTGTGCAGGACAATTGAGACCTGTTGTTTGACTCCAAGCCAATGATTCTGAGCAGGGTTCTAAGGATGGATGGCTGGGTAGCCCACCTCGCATTCCAATTGTCTCCTAGCAACAAGACAGGTTAGATCTCCTGGATCTGTGGGGAGCAACCGAAGACGCTGAGTTGAAGTGGACACCCCTGGGGATGGGTCCTAATGTGCTTTTGTGCCTATGGAGACCTTGGAATGAAGCGGTGGCACTGGGGCCCTAAAGGGTTCTCCTAAACAGAGGCTTTGACACAGCTCCAACGTGAAAGTTTCCCATGGGTAGATGAGATGTTTTCTGATGGGTGAGTCAAGAAACAGCTATATGCTGCTTTTGAAATCCAGGCCTCTGAGGAGAGATGCCTGGAAACCAAAGCAATGAATCTAATTAGTGCCTAGGGGCCTGTTCTTTCCTTTTTACCTCTGGGAACATCTGTTTATGGGTCTGAGTGCAGGTAGGTGCTCAGTTGGGCTCAGATTGCCCCTGTTTTTCCTGGGAAGCCACCACTATTGAGATGGATCAGGGATTTGGAGGTTTATCCTATTAGAAGGCTTGTGGCCATTGCAATGGGCACACACAATTCCCTTGGAGAGGGCAAGTACAGTCCTCAGGTTTGGCTCCAGGGGCCTGAGCCTGTAGGTTGTGTAGGCCAGGGCTGTTTGGACAGTTGTCTGAAAACACAGACTCGGCTTATGTTTCGGGTCATAGGTATGGCAGGACTGATCTACAGACCATGAGGGGGTCTCTTCGGGATTTGAAAGAAGCGCGACTGTGAGGCTCCTGCCCAAAATTTTGTCTCTGGATATCGTGTCACTCATGGTCGTGGAATTTCGGGGTGACCTCATGGGAAATGGACGAGTCTTACTCTCTGGTGGTTTGGCGCCGTCCAAAGAGTTTGGGGTAATTCTGTGGGCTGGAATAAGTCCGTTTTTTTTTTTTTTTTTTTTTGTTGTTTTCTTTTTTAACCTCAGGTGTCCCACCAAATGAGTGATTCCAGAGTAGAGCCCTGGGGAGGGGCGACTGGAAAATCAGAAATCTGGTTAAAAATTGGGGCGTAGGGACATGTCAAGCCCATTATGACATCTAATGGTCCAGCCACTGAGAGGACTTACTAGGGGACAGGACTCATGCTGAGGGTCACAATGCGTGTCTATGCCCTCCTCGCACTCAAGAATGGGCGGGGCCTCAGGGTGAATGCTGGTTTCTCCTACACTGAACGTTGGACAACGTGCCAACCACAAGGGTTCTTGCCATGGGTAAGGAGGAGTTCTGATTTCTGCGTCACACTCAGCCCTGGGCAGTGATTGGAGATAAGGTCTCGGTTCTGAAGCCAGAAAACTGAGGTAGGGAAGAGATGATGACCTAAGGCCATGGCGGGTTTTATGTGCTCAGTGTGTGGTCAGCTTTCCGGGTGTTGGTCAGGAGGTCCGGGCTCAGGTTGTGTTCGACAGTGCATTAGTGCCCAGGTTAGACTATATAATTTGGGTAAAGTCGAGTGCTGTGTAGGTTGATCCTCATTTAAGGTGCCTGGGCAGCTCATGAGGCAATAATTTTTTTTCTAGAGGGCAGGCAGAGTGCTGCATTGTGGGTCCGGAATTGCCAAACTTGAGGGCTTCGGGGCCAGGAGTGTGAGGATGGAAGTTTGAGAAGACAAGCTAGACTTGGGTTTCAGGGCGAGGGCACGGAGGTACCCCCTGCAGATCTGAACCAATATCTCATGCATCTGATGTCAGGGCGAGGATCAGACGTTGCCTCAGGTTGGATTTTCTGTGCATGACGGCCGCTTCATGAAGGGAGCGGAATCTCGAGGCCATTGAGGTTTTCCCACGTTGGGAGTTGTGGGATGCCCCCTTCAAGGATTCCGTCTGCGGGACAATTGAGACCTGTTGGACAGCTCCAGGTCATCCCATATGGAATGACTCCAGAGCACCATTCGCGGATGGATGCCTGGGAAGCCCGCCCCGCATTCCAATTGTCTCCTAGCATCAAGACAGTTTAGATCTGATGGCTCTGCCAGAGCAACCGGGGTGGCTGAGTTGAAATCGACTATCCTGAGGATGGGTCCTAATGTGTTTTTGTGTCCATGAGAGCCTTGGAATGGGGCGGTGGCACCGGGAACCTGAAGTACTCTCCTAAAATTTGGACATGGCTCCCATGCACAGGTTTCCTTGTGGAGACGAGACGAGTTCTGATGGGTGCCTCAGGAAGACCCCTATGCTCGTATTGGAATCAGGCTTTTGAGGACACATGCCTGTAACCCAAAGCCATGGTTCCTATTATGGCCTAGGGTCCTGTCTGGTTCAATCTTCTTCTCTGGGGACATCCATTTATGGTATGAGTGGAGGTCGATTATCAGCTGGTGTCAGACAGCCCTTGTTTGTTCCGGGCGACCTACACTATTGGGATGGCCTCAGGGACTTTGGAGGTTTCTCCTAATATGTACGATTTTGGACCATGGAATGGGCAGAATTCCCATGGATTGGTAGGCACAGTCCTAATGTGTGGCTCCAGAAGCCCAGCCTGGAGGGTGCGTGGCCCAAGACTTTGAGGACAGAAGTCTGAAAACACAAACTCAGCTTAGGTTTGGGGACGTAGGTATGGCAGGCCCGATCTACAAACCATGAGAAGAACTCTTCAGTATATAAAGAAAGTGCGAGTCTGAGGTGCTTGCTCAGGCTTTTGTCTCTGGATTTTGTATCGGCAATGGCCGTGGAATGTCGGGGAGGCCACATGGGCCATGGACGAATCCTACTCTCTGAGGATTTGGCCCGATTACAATTGCTTTTCGTCAATCTGTGGGATGGGAGGACTCATTTCAGTTTTGTTACCTCAGGTGTCCCACCAAAAGAGAAATTCCAAAGCATAGCCGTGGGGAAGACTGAAGGGACAAATCGAACTATGGTTAAAAATTGGGGCCTAAAGGCATGGCAAGCCCAATATGCTATCTCTTCATCCAGCCACTGAGTGGCCTTACTTGAGGACTGGGCTCAGCCTGAGGGTCACAATGTGTGTTTGTGACCAATGTGGCCCGCGAGCATGGGCGGGGCCTCATGGGCCACACTGGTTTCAACTACACTGAAGGTTGGACAACATGCCAACCACAAGGTTTCTTGCCATGGGGAAGGAGTTCTGATTTCTGCATCACCTTCAACCCTGGGCAGTGATTGGAGATAAGGTCTAGGTTCTGAAACCTGAAAACCGAGGTTGGGAAGAGATGACGACCTAAGGCCATGGCGGCTCGATGTGCTCAGTGTGCGGCCAGCTGTCTGGGAGGGGCCAGGGGTCCAGGCTCAGGTTGTGTCAGAAAGGGTATTAGTGCCCTGGTAAGCTTATGTATTTGGGGTACAGCCAAGGTCGGTGGAGGTTGATCCTCATTTGGGGTTACTGGGTAGCCCCAGAGGACAATGTTTTTCTTCTGGTGGGCAGGCAGAGTGCTGCATTGTAGTTCTAGATTGCCAAACTGGAGGGCTTGTGAGCCAGTAGTCTGACGACAAAAGTCTGAGAACACAAGCTAGGCTTAGGTTTTTTGGTGAGGCCATGGCAGGCACAATCTACAGACCTGAATCGAGATCTCGTGCATCTGAAGTCAGGGCGAGGATCAGATGATCGCTCAGGTTGGAGTTTCTGTCCCTGATGGCCCCTTTATGAATGGAAGGGCATAACGAGGCCATGGGGTTTTTCCCATGATGGGAGTTGTGAGACGCTCCAAACTGCAGAGAGTCTTCTGCAGGACAATTGAGACCTGTTGTTTGGCTCCAGACCAATGATTCTGAGCAGGGTTCTAAGGATGGATGGCTGGGTAGCCCACCTCGCATTCCAATTGTCTCCTAGCAACAAGACAGGTTAGATCTCCTGGATCTGTGGGGAGCAACCGAGGACGCTGAGTTGAAATGGACACCCCTGGGGATGGGTCCTAATGTGCTTTTGTACCTATGGAGACCTTGGAATGAAGCGGTGGCACTGGGGCCCTAAAGGGTTCTCCTAAACAGAGGCTTTGACACAGCTCCAACGTGCAAGTTTCCCATGTTTAGATGAGATGTTTTCTGATGGGTGAGTCAAGAAACAGCTATATGCTGCTTTTGATCCAGGCCACTGAGGAGAGATGCCTGGCAATCAAAGCAATGGATCTGATTAGTGCCTAGGGGCCTGTTCTTTCCTTTTTACCTCTGGGGACATCTGTCTATGGGTCTGAGTGCAGGTAGGTGCTCAGTTGGGCTCAGATTGCCCCTGTTTTTCCTGGGAAGCCACCACTATTGAGATGGATCAGGGATTTGGAGGTTTATCCTATTAGAAGGCTTGTGGCCATTGGAATGGGCACACACAATTCCTTTGGAGAGGGCAATTACAGTCCTCAGGTTTGGCTCCAGGGGCCTGAGCCTGTAGGTTGTGTAGGCCAGGGCTGTTTGGACAGTTGTCTGAAAACACAGACTCGGCTTATGTTTTGGGTCATAGGTATGGCAGGACTGATCTACAGACCATGAGGAGGTCTCTTCGGGATTTGAAAGAAGCGCGACTGTGAGGCTCCTGCTCAAGTTTTTGTCTCTGGATATCGTGTCACTCATGGGCGTGGAATTTCTGGGTGACCTCATGGGAAATGGACGAGTCTTACTCTCTGGTGGTTTGGCCCCGTCGAAAGAGTTTGGGGTCATTCTGTGGGCTGGAATAAGTCCGTTTATTTTGTTGTTGTTGTTGTTGTTGTTGTTTTCTTTTTTAACCTCAGGTGTCCCACCAAATGAGGGATTCCAGAGTAGAGCCCTGGGGAGGGGCGACTGGACAATCAGAAATCTGGTTAAAAATTGGGGCCTAGGGACATGTCAAGCCCATTATGACATCTAATGGTCCAGCCACTGAGAGGATTTAATAGAGGACAGGACTCATGCTGAGGGTCACGATGCGTGTCTATGCCCTCGTCGCACTCAAGAATGGGCGGGGCCTCAGGGTGAATGCTGGTTTCTCCTACACTGAACGTTGGACAACGTGCCAACCACAAGGGTTCTGCCATGGGTAAGGAGGAGTTCTGATTTCTGCATCACACTCACCCCTGGGCAGTGATTGGAGATAAGGTCTCGGTTCTGAAGCCTGAGAACTGAGGTAGGGAAGAGATGATGACCTAAGGCCATGGCAGGTTTTATGTGCTCAGTGTGCGGTCAGCTTTCTGGGTGTTGGTCAGGAGGTCCGGGCTCAGGTTGTGTTCGACAGTGCATTAGTGCCCAAGTTAGACTATATAATTTTTGTAAAGTCGAGTGCTGTGTAGGTTGATCCTCATTTAAGGTGCCTGGGCAGCTCATGAGGTAATAATTTTTTTTTTTCTAGAGGGCAGGCAGAGTGCTGCATTGTGGGTCCGGAATTGCCAAACTTGAGGGCTTCGGGGCCAGGAGTGTGAGGACGGAAGTCTGAGAAGACAAGCTAGACTTGGGTTTCAGGGCGAGGGCACGGCAGGTTACCCCTGCAGATCTGAACCAATATCTCATGCATCTGAAGTCAGGGCGAGGATCAGACGTTGGCTCAGGTCGGAGTTTCTGTGCATGACGGCCGCTTCATAAAGGGAGCGGCATCTCGAGGCCATTGAGGTTTTCCCACGTTGGGAGTCGTGGGATGCCCCCTTCAAAGATTCCTTCTGCGGGACAATTGAGACCAGTTGGAAAGCTCCAGGACATCCCATATGGAATGACTCCAGAGCACCGTTCGCGGATGGATGCCTGGGAAGCCCGCCTAGCATTCCAATTGTCTCCTAGCAACAAGACAGTTTAGATCTGATGGCTCTGCCGGAGCAATCGGGGTGGCTGCGAAACGGACTTTCCTGAGGATGGGTCCTAATGTGTTTTTGGGTCCATGAGGGCCTTGGAATGGGGCGGTGGCACCGGGACCCTGAAGTACTCTCCTAAGCTTTGGACATGGCTCCCATGCACAGGTTTCCTTGTGGAGACGAGATGAGTTCTGATGGGTGCCTCAGGAAAACCCCTATGCTCGTATTGGAATCAGGCTTTTGAAACCACATGCCTGTAACCCAAAGCAATTGATCCTATTATGGCCTAGGGTCCTGTCTGGTTTAATCTTCTTCTCTGGGGACATCCATCTATGGTATGAGTGGAGGTCGATTATCAGCTGGTGTCAGACAGCCCTTGTTTGTTCCGGGCGACCTACACTATTGGGATGGCCTCAGGGACTTTGGAGGTTTCTCCTAATTTGTACGATTTTGGACCATGGAATGGGCAGAATTCCCATGGATTGGTAGGCACATTCCTAATGTGTGGCTCCAGCGGCCCAGCCTGGAGGGTGTGTGGCCCAAGACTTTGAGGACAGAAGTCTGGAAACACAAACTCAGCTTAGGTTTGGGGACGTAGGTATGGCAGGCCCGATCTATAAACCATGAGAAGAACTCTTTAGGATATGAAGAAAGTGCGAGTCTGAGGCGCTAGCTTAGGCTTTTGTCTCTGGATTTTGTATCAGCTACGGCCGTGGAATGTCGGGGAGGCCTCATGGGCCATGGACGAATCTAGCTCTCTGAGGATTTGGCCCGATTCCCAATTGCTTTTCGTCAATCTGTGGGATAGGAGGACACATTTCAGATTTGTTACTTCAGGTGTCCCACCAAAAGAGGAATTCCATAGCAAAGCCGTGGGGAAGACTGAAGGGACAACCCGAAATATGGTTAAAAATTGGGGCCTAGGGGCATTGCAAGACCAATATGCTATCTCTTCATCCAGCCACTGAGGGGCCTTACTTGAGGACTGGGCTCAGCCTGAGGGTCACAATGTGTGTTTGTGACCAATGTGGCCCACGAGCATGGCCCGGAACTCATGGGCCACACTGGTTTCAACTACACTGAAGGTTGGACAACATGCCAACCACAAGGTTTCTTGCCATGGGGAAGGAGTTCTGATTTCTGCATCACCTTCAACCCTGGGCAGTGATTGGAGATAAGGTCTAGGTTCTGAAACCTGAAAACCGAGGTTGGGAAGAGATGACGACCTAAGGCCATGGCGGCTCGATGTGCTCAGTGTACGGCCAGCTGTCTGGGAGGGGCCAGGGGTCCAGGCTCAGGCTGTGTCAGAAAGGGTATTAGTGCCCTGGTAAGCTTATGTATTTGGGGTACAGCCAAGGTCGGTGGAGGTTGATCCTCATTTGGGGTTACTGGGTAGCCCCAGAGGACAATGTTTTTCTTCTGGTGGGCAGGCAGAGTGCTGCATTGTAGTTTTAGATTGCCAAACTGGAGGGCTTGTGGGCCAGTAGTCTGACGACAAAAGTCTCAGAACACAAGCTAGGCTTAGGTTTCTGGGTGAGGCCATGGCAGGCACAATCTACAGACCTGAATCGAGATCTCGTGCATCTGAAGTCAGGGCGAAGATCAGACGATCGCTCAGGTTGGAGTTTCTGTCCCTGATGGCCCCTTTATGAATGGAAGGGCATAACGAGGCCATGGGGGTTTTCCCATGATGGGAGTTGTTAGACGCTCCAAACTGCAGAGAGTCTTCTGCAGGACAATTGAGACCTGTTGTTTGGCTCCAGACCAATGATTCTGAGCAGGGTTCTAAGGATGGATGGCTGGGTAGCCCACCTCGCATTCCAATTGTCTCCTAGCAACAAGACAGGTTAGATCTCCTGGATCTGTGGGGAGCAACCGAGGACGCTGAGTTGAAATGGACACCCCTGGGGATGGGTCCTAATGTGCTTTTGTGCCTATGGAGACCTTGGAATGAAGCGGTGGCACTGGGGCCCTAAAGGGTTCTCCTAAACAGAGGCTTTGACACAGCTCCAACGTGCAAGTTTCCCATGTGTAGATGAGATGTTTTCTGATGAGTGAGTCAAGAAACAGCTATATGCTGCTTTTGATCCAGGCCACTGGGGAGAGATGCCTGGAAACAAAAGTAATGGATCTGATTAGTGCCTAGGGGCCTGTTCTTTCCTTTTTACCTCTGGGGACATCTGTCTATGGGTCTGAGTGCAGGTAGGTGCTCAGTTGGGCTCAGATTGACCCTGTTTATCCTGGGAAGCCACCACTATTGAGATGGATCAGTGACTTTGGAGGTTTATCCTATTAGAAGGGTTGTGGCCATTGGAATGGGCAGACACAATTCCCTTGGAGAGGGCAAGTAGAGTCCTCAGGTTTGGCTCCAGGGGCCTGAGCCTGTAGGTTGTGTAGGCCAGGGATGTTTGGACATTTGTCTGAAAACACAAACTCGGCTTATATTTCGGGTCATAGGTATGGCAGGACTGATCTACAGACCATGAGGAGATCTCTTCGGGATTTAAAAGAAGCACGAGTGTGAGGCTCCTGCTCACGTTTTTGTCTCTGGATATCGTGTCACTCATGGTCGTGGAATTTCTGGATGACTTCATCGGAAATGGACGAGTCTTACTCTCTGGTGGTTGGGCCCCGTCCAAAGAGTTTGGGGTCATTCTCTGGGCTGGAAGAAGTCCGTTTTTTTTTTTTTGTTGTTGTTGTTGTTTTCTTTTTTAACCTCAGTTGTCCCACCAAATGAGGGATTCCAGAGTAGAGCCCTGGGGAGGGGCGACTGGACAATCAGAAATCTGGTTAAAAATTGGGGCCTAGGGACATGTCAAGCCAATTATGACATCTAATGGTCCAGCCACTGAGAGGACTTACTAGAGGACAGGACTCATGCTGAGGGTCACAATGCGTGTGTATGACCTCGTCGCACTCACGAATGGGCGGGGCCTCAGGGTGAATGCTGGTTTCTACTACACTGAACGTTGGACAACGTGCCAACCACAAGGTTTCTTGCCATGGGTAAGGAGGAGTTCTGATTTCTGCATCACACTCACGCCTGGGCAGTGATTGGAGATAAGGTCTCGGTTCTGAAGCCTGAGAACTGAGGTAGGGAAGAGATGATGACCTAAGGCCATGGCAGGTTTTTTGTGCTCAGTGTGCGGTCAGCTTTCTGGGTGTTGGTCAGGAGGTCCGGGCTCAGGTTGTGTTCGACAGTGCATTACTGCCCAAGTTACACTATATAATTTTTGTAAAGTCGAGTGCTGTGTAGGTTTATCCTCATTTAAGGTGCCTGGGCAGCTCATGAGGCAATAATTTTTTTTTTCTAGAGGGCAGGCAGAGTGCTGCATTGTGGGTCCGGAATTGCCAATCTTGAGGGCTTCGGGGCCAGGAGTGTGAGGACGGAGGTCTGAGAAGACAAGCTAGACTTGGGTTTCACGGCGAGGGCACGGCAGGTTACCCCTGCAGATCTGAACCAATATCTCATGCATCTGAATTCAGGGCGAGGATCAGACGTTGGCTCAGGTTGGAGTTTCTGTGCATGACGGCCGCTTCATGAAGGGAGCGGCATCTCGAGCCCATTGAGGTTTTCCCACGTTGGGAGTTGTGGGATGCCCCCTTCAAGGATTCCTTCTGTGGGACAATTGAGACCTGTTGGACAGTTCGAGGACATCCCATATGGAATGACTCCAGATCACCGTTCGCGGATCGATGCCTGGGAAGCCCGCCTCGCATTCCAATTTTCTCCTAGCAACAAGACAGTTTAGATCTGATAGCTCTGCCAGAGCTATCGGGGTGGCTGAGTTGAAATGGACTTTCCTGAGGGTGGTTCCTAATGTGTTTTTGGGTCCATGAGGGCCTTGGAATGGGGCGGTGGCACCGGGACCTTGAAGTACTCTCCTAAGGTTTGGACATGGCTCCCATGCACAGGTTTCCTTGTGGAGACGAGATGAGTTCTGATGGGTGACTCAGGAAGACCCCTATGCTCGTATTGGAATCAGGCTTTTGAGGACATATGCCTGTAACCCAAAGCAATGGATCCTATTATGGCCTAGGGTCCTGTCTGGTTCAATCTTCTTCTCTGGGGACATCCATCTATGGTATGAGTGGAGGTCGATTATCAGCTGGTGTCAGACAGTCCTTGTTTGTTCCTGGCGACCAAAACTATTGGGATGGCCTCAGGGAATTTGGAGGTTTCTCCTAATTTGTCCGATTTTGGACCATGGAATGGGCAGAATTCCCATGGATTGGTAGGCACAGTCCTAATGTGTGGCTTCAGGAGCCCAGCCTGGAGGGTGTGTGGCCTAAGATTTTGAGGATAGAACTCTGAAAACACAAACTCAGCTTAGGTTTTGGGACGTAGGTATGGCAGGCCCGATCTACAAACCATGAGAAAAACTCTTTAGGATATGAAGAAAGTGTGAGTCTGAGGCGCTTGCTCAGGCTTTTGTCTCTGGATTTTGTATCAGCGACCGCCGTAGAATGACGGCGAGTCCTTCTGGGCCATGGACGAATCTTCCTCTCTGAGGATTTGGCCCGATTACCAATTGCTTTTCGTCAATCTGTGGGATGGGAGGACTCATTTTACTTTTCTTACCTCAGGTGTCCCACCAAAAGAGGAATTCCATAGCAAAGCCGTGGGGAAGACTGAAGGGACAACCCGAAATATGGTTAAAAATTGGGGCCTAGGGGCATTGCAAGACCAATATGCTATCTCTTCATCCAGCCACTGAGGGGCCTTACTTGAGGACTGGGCTCAGCCTGAGGGTCACAATGTGTGTTTGTGACCAATGTGGCCCACGAGCATGGCCCGGGCCTCATGGGCCACACTGGTTTCAACTACACTGAAGGTTGGACAACATGCCAACCACAAGGTTTCTTGCCATGGGGAAGGAGTTCTGATTTCTGCATCACCTTCAACCCTGGGCAGTGATTGGAGATAAGGTCTAGGTTCTGAAACCTGAAAACCGAGGTTGGGAAGAGATGACGACCTAAGGCCATGGCGGCTCGATGTGCTCAGTGTACGGCCAGCTGTCTGGGAGGGGCCAGGGGTCCAGGCTCAGGCTGTGTCAGAAAGGGTATTAGTGCCCTGGTAAGCTTATGTATTTGGGGTACAGCCAAGGTCGGTGGAGGTTGATCCTCATTTGGGGTTACTGGGTAGCCCCAGAGGACAATGTTTTTCTTCTGGTGGGCAGGCAGAGTGCTGCATTGTAGTTCTAGATTGCCAAACTGGAGGGCTTGTGGGCCAGTAGTCTGACGACAAAAGTCTGAGAACACAAGCTAGGCTTAGGTTTCTGGGTGAGGCCATGGCAGGCACAATCTACAGACCTGAATCGAGATCTCGTGCATCTGAAGTCAGGGCGAAGATCAGACGATCGCTCAGGTTGGAGTTTCTGTCCCTGATGGCCCCTTTATGAATGGAAGGGCATAACGAGGCCATGGGGGTTTTCCCATGATGGGAGTTGTTAGACGCTCCAAACTGCAGAGAGTCTTCTGCAGGATAATTGAGACCTGTTGTTTGGCTCCAGACCAATGATTCTGAGCAGGGTTCTAAGGATGGATGGCTGGGTAGCCCACCTCGCATTCCAATTGTCTCCTAGCAACAAGACAGGTTAGATCTCCTGGATATGTGGGGAGCAACCGAGGACGCTGAGTTGAAATGGACACCCCTGGGGATGGGTCCTAATGTGCTTTTGTGCCTATGGAGACCTTGGAATGAAGCGGTGGCACTGGGGCCCTAAAGGGTTCTCCTAAACAGAGGCTTTGACACAGCTCCAACGTGCAAGTTTCCCATGTGTAGATGAGATGTTTTCTGATGAGTGAGTCAAGAAACAGCTATATGCTGCTTTTGATCCAGGCCACTGGGGAGAGATGCCTGGAAACAAAAGCAATGGATCTGATTAGTGCCTAGGGGCCTGTTCTTTCCTTTTTACCTCTGGGGACATCTGTCTATGGGTCTGAGTGCAGGTAGGTGCTCAGTTGGGCTCAGATTGACCCTGTTTATCCTGGGAAGCCACCACTATTGAGATGGATCAGTGACTTTGGAGGTTTATCCTATTAGAAGGGTTGTGGCCATTGGAATGGGCAGACACAATTCCCTTGGAGAGGGCAAGTAGAGTCCTCAGGTTTGGCTCCAGGGGCCTGAGCCTGTAGGTTGTGTAGGCCAGGGATGTTTGGACATTTGTCTGAAAACACAAACTCGGCTTATATTTCGGGTCATAGGTATGGCAGGACTGATCTACAGACCATGAGGAGATCTCTTCGGGATTTAAAAGAAGCACGAGTGTGAGGCTCCTGCTCACGTTTTTGTCTCTGGATATCGTGTCACTCATGGTCGTGGAATTTCTGGATGACTTCATCGGAAATGGACGAGTCTTACTCTCTGGTGGTTGGGCCCCGTCCAAAGAGTTTGGGGTCATTCTCTGGGCTGGAAGAAGTCCGTTTTTTTTTTTTTGTTGTTGTTGTTGTTTTCTTTTTTAACCTCAGTTGTCCCACCAAATGAGGGATTCCAGAGTAGAGCCCTGGGGAGGGGCGACTGGACAATCAGAAATCTGGTTAAAAATTGGGGCCTAGGGACATGTCAAGCCAATTATGACATCTAATGGTCCAGCCACTGAGAGGACTTACTAGAGGACAGGACTCATGCTGAGGGTCACAATGCGTGTGTATGACCTCGTCGCACTCACGAATGGGCGGGGCCTCAGGGTGAATGCTGGTTTCTACTACACTGAACGTTGGACAACGTGCCAACCACAAGGTTTCTTGCCATGGGTAAGGAGGAGTTCTGATTTCTGCATCACACTCACGCCTGGGCTGTGATTGGAGATAAGGTCTCGGTTCTGAAGCCTGAGAACTGAGGTAGGGAAGAGATGATGACCTAAGGCCATGGCAGGTTTTTTGTGCTCAGTGTGCGGTCAGCTTTCTGGGTGTTGGTCAGGAGGTCCGGGCTCAGGTTGTGTTCGACAGTGCATTACTGCCCAAGTTACACTATATAATTTTTGTAAAGTCGAGTGCTGTGTAGGTTTATCCTCATTTAAGGTGCCTGGGCAGCTCATGAGGCAATAATTTTTTTTTTCTAGAGGGCAGGCAGAGTGCTGCATTGTGGGTCCGGAATTGCCAATCTTGAGGGCTTCGGGGCCAGGAGTGTGAGGACGGAGGTCTGAGAAGACAAGCTAGACTTGGGTTTCACGGCGAGGGCACGGCAGGTTACCCCTGCAGATCTGAACCAATATCTCATGCATCTGAATTCAGGGCGAGGATCAGACGTTGGCTCAGGTTGGAGTTTCTGTGCATGACGGCCGCTTCATGAAGGGAGCGGCATCTCGAGCCCATTGAGGTTTTCCCACGTTGGGAGTTGTGGGATGCCCCCTTCAAGGATTCCTTCTGTGGGACAATTGAGACCTGTTGGACAGTTCGAGGACATCCCATATGGAATGACTCCAGATCACCGTTCGCGGATCGATGCCTGGGAAGCCCGCCTCGCATTCCAATTTTCTCCTAGCAACAAGACAGTTTAGATCTGATAGCTCTGCCAGAGCTATCGGGGTGGCTGAGTTGAAATGGACTTTCCTGAGGGTGGTTCCTAATGTGTTTTTGGGTCCATGAGGGCCTTGGAATGGGGCGGTGGCACCGGGACCTTGAAGTACTCTCCTAAGGTTTGGACATGGCTCCCATGCACAGGTTTCCTTGTGGAGACGAGATGAGTTCTGATGGGTGACTCAGGAAGACCCCTATGCTCGTATTGGAATCAGGCTTTTGAGGACATATGCCTGTAACCCAAAGCAATGGATCCTATTATGGCCTAGGGTCCTGTCTGGTCCAATCTTCTTCTCTGGGGACATCCATCTATGGTATGAGTGGAGGTCGATTATCAGCTGGTGTCAGACAGTCCTTGTTTGTTCCTGGCGACCAAAACTATTGGGATGGCCTCAGGGAATTTGGAGGTTTCTCCTAATTTGTCCGATTTTGGACCATGGAATGGGCAGAATTCCCATGGATTGGTAGGCACAGTCCTAATGTGTGGCTTCAGGAGCCCAGCCTGGAGGGTGTGTGGCCTAAGATTTTGAGGATAGAACTCTGAAAACACAAACTCAGCTTAGGTTTTGGGACGTAGGTATGGCAGGCCCGATCTACAAACCATGAGAAAAACTCTTTAGGATATGAAGAAAGTGTGAGTCTGAGGCGCTTGCTCAGGCTTTTGTCTCTGGATTTTGTATCAGCGACCGCCGTAGAATGACGGCGAGTCCTTCTGGGCCATGGACGAATCTTCCTCTCTGAGGATTTGGCCCGATTACCAATTGCTTTTCGTCAATCTGTGGGATGGGAGGACTCATTTTACTTTTCTTACCTCAGGTGTCCCACCAAAAGAGGAATTCCAAATCAAAGCCGTGGGGAAGACTGAAGGGACAACCCGAACTATGGTTAAAAATTGGGGCCTAGGGGCATTGCAAGCCCAATATGCTATCTCTTCATCCAGCTACTGAGTGGCCTTACTTGAGGACTGGGCTCAGCCTGAGGGTCACAATGTGTGTTTGTGACCAATTTGGCCCGCGAGCATGGGCGGGGCCTCATGGGCCACACTGGTTTCAAATACACTGAAGGTTGGACAACATGCCAACCACAAGGTTTCTTGCCATGGGGAAGGAGTTCTGATTTCTGCATCACCTTCAACCCTGGGCAGTGATTGGAGATAAGGTCTAGGTTCTGAAACCTGAAAACCGAGGTTGGGAAGAGATGACGACCTAAGGCCATGGCGGTTCGATGTGCTCAGTGTGCGGCCAGCTGTCTGGGAGGGGTCAGGGGGTCCAGGCTCAGGCTGTGTCAGAAAGGGCATTAATGCCCTTGTCAGCCTATGTATTTGGGGTACAGCCAAGGTTGGTGCAGGTTGATCCTCATTTAGGGTTACTGTGTAGCCCCAGAGGACAATGTTTTTCTTCAGGAGGGCAGGCAGAGTGCTGCATTGTAGTTCTGGATTGCCAAACTGGAGGGCATGTGGGCCAGTAGTCTGACGACAAAAGTCTGAGAACACAAGCTAGGCTTAGGTTTCTGTGTTAGGCCATGGCAGGCACAATCTACAGACCTGAATCTAGATCTCGTGCATCTGAAGTCAGGGCGAGGATCAGACGATCGCTCAGGTTGGAGTTTCTGTCGCTGATGGCCCCTTCATGAATGGGGGTCATCACGAGGCCATGGGGGTTTTCCCACGATGGGAGTTGTGAGATGCTCCAAACTGCATAGAGTATTCTGCAGGACAATTGAGACCTGTTGTTTGGGTCGAGGCCAATGATTCTGAGCAGGGTTCTAAGGATGGATGGCTGGGTAGCCCACCTCGCATTCCAATTGTCTCCTAGCAACAAGACAGGCTAGATCTCCTGGATCTGTGGGGAGAAACCGAGGACGCTGAGTTGAAATGGACAGCCCTGGGGATGGGTCCTAATTTGTTTGTGTCTGTGGAGACCTTGGAATGAAGCGGTGGCACTGGGGCCCTAAAGGGTTCTCCTAAACGGAGGCTTCGACACAGCTCCAACGTGCAAGTTTCCCATGTGTAGATGAGATGTTTTCTGATGGGTGAGTCAAGAAACAACTATATGCTGCTTTTGAAATCCAGGCCTCTGAGGAGAGATGCCTGGAAACCAAAGCAACGTATCTGATTAGTGCCTAGGGGCCTGTTCTTTCCTTTCTCCTCTGGGGACATCTGTCTATGGGTCTGAGTGCAGGTAGGTGCTCATTTGGGCTCAGATTGTCCCTGGATCAGGGTCTTTGGAGGTTTATCCTATTAGAAGGGTTGTGGCCATTGGAATGGACACACACAATTCCCTTGGAGCGGGCAAGTACAGTCCTCAGGTTTGGCTCCAGGGGCCTGAGCCTGTAGGTTGTGTAGGCCAGGGCTGTTTGGACAGTTGTCTGAAAACACAGACTCGGCTTATGTTTCGGGTCATAGGTATGGCAGGACTGATCTACAGACCATGAGGAGGTCTCTTCGGGATTTGAAAGAAGCGCGACTGTGAGGCTCCTGCTCAAGTTTTTGTCTCTGGATATCGTGTCACTCATGGTCGTGGAATTTCTGGGTGACTTCATGGGAAATGGACGAGTCTTACTCTCTGGTGGTTGGGCCCCGTCCAAAGAGTTTGGGGTCATTCTGTGGGCTGGAAGAAGTCCGTTTTTTTTTTTTGTTTGTTTGTTTGTTTTTGTTGTTGTTTTCTTTTTTAACCTCAGGTGTCCCACCAAATGAGGGATTCCAGAGTAGAGCCCTGGGGAGGGGCAACCGGATAATCAGAAATCTGGTTAAAAATTGGGGCTTAGGGACATGTCAAGCCCATTATGACATCTAATGGTCCAGCCACTGAGAGGACTTACTAGAGGACAGGACTCATGCTGAGGGTCACAATGCGTGTGTATGCCCTCTTCACACTCAAGAATGGACGGGGCCTCAGGGTGAATGCTGGTTTTTCCTACACTGAACGTTGGACAACGTGCCAACCACAAGGGTTCTTGCCATGGGTAAGGAGGAGTTCTGATTTCTGCATCACACTCACCCCTGGGCAGTGATTGGTGATAAGGTCTCGGTTCTGAAGCCAGAAAACTGAGGTAGGGAAGAGATGATGACCTAAGCCCTTGGCGGGTTTTATGTGCTCAGTGTGCGGTCAGCTTTCTGGGTGTTGGTAGGAGGTCCTGGCTCAGGTTGTGTTCGACAGTGCAATAGTGCCCAGGTTAGACTATATAATTTGAGTAAAGTCGAGTGCTGTGTAGGTTTATCCTCATTTAAAGTGCCTGGGCAGCTCATGAGGCAATAATTTTTTTTCTAGAGGGCAGGCAGAGTGCTGCATTGTAGGTCCGGAATTGCCAAACTTGAGGGCTTCGGGGCCAGGAGTGTGAGGATGGAAGTTTGAGAAGACAAGCTAGACTTGGGTTTCAAGGCGAGGGCACGTCAGGTACCCCCTGCAGACTGAACAAATATCTCATGCATCTGAAGTCAGGGCGAGGATCAGACATTGGCTCAGGTTGGAGTTTCTATGCATGACGGCCGCTTCATGAAGGGAGCGGAATCTCGAGGCCATTGAGGTTTTCCCACTTTGGGAGTTGTGGGATGCCCCCTTCAAGGATTCCTTCTGTGGGACAATTGAGACCTGTTGGACAGTTCGAGGACATCCCATATGGAATGACTCCAGATCACCGTTCGCGGATCGATGCCTGGGAAGCCCGCCTCGCATTCCAATTTTCTCCTAGCAACAAGACAGTTTAGATCTGATAGCTCTGCCAGAGCTATCGGGGTGGCTGAGTTGAAATGGACTTTCCTGAGGATGGTTCCTAATGTGTTTTTGGGTCCATGAGGGCCTTGGAATGGGGCGGTGGCACCGGGACCTTGAAGTACTCTCCTAAGGTTTGGACATGGCTCCCATGCACAGGTTTCCTTGTGGAGACGAGATGAGTTCTGATGGGTGACTCAGGAAGACCCCTATGCTCGTATTGGAATCAGGCTTTTGAGGACATATGCCTGTAACCCAAAGCAATGGATCCTATTATGGCCTAGGGTCCTGTCTGGTTCAATCTTCTTCTCTGGGGACATCCATCTATGGTATGAGTGGAGGTCGATTATCAGCTGGTGTCAGACAGTCCTTGTTTGTTCCTGGCGACCAAAACTATTGGGATGGCCTCAGGGAATTTGGAGGTTTCTCCTAATTTGTCCGATTTTGGACCATGGAATGGGCAGAATTCCCATGGATTGGTAGGCACAGTCCTAATGTGTGGCTTCAGGAGCCCAGCCTGGAGGGTGTGTGGCCTAAGATTTTGAGGATAGAACTCTGAAAACACAAACTCAGCTTAGGTTTTGGGACGTAGGTATGGCAGGCCCGATCTACAAACCATGAGAAAAACTCTTTAGGATATGAAGAAAGTGTGAATCTGAGGCGCTTGCTCAGGCTTTTGTCTCTGGATTTTGTATCAGCGACCGCCGTAGAATGACGGCGAGTCCTTCTGGGCCATGGACGAATCTTCCTCTCTGAGGATTTGGCCCGATTACCAATTGCTTTTCGTCAATCTGTGGGATGGGAGGACTCATTTTACTTTTCTTACCTCAGGTGTCCCACCAAAAGAGGAATTCCAAATCAAAGCCGTGGGGAAGACTGAAGGGACAACCCGAACTATGGTTAAAAATTGGGGCCTAGGGGCATTGCAAGCCCAATATGCTATCTCTTCATCCAGCTACTGAGTGGCCTTACTTGAGGACTGGGCTCAGCCTGAGGGTCACAATGTGTGTTTGTGACCAATTTGGCCCGCGAGCATGGGCGGGGCCTCATGGGCCACACTGGTTTCAAATACACTGAAGGTTGGACAACATGCCAACCACAAGGTTTCTTGCCATGGGGAAGGAGTTCTGATTTCTGCATCACCTTCAACCCTGGGCAGTGATTGGAGATAAGGTCTAGGTTCTGAAACCTGAAAACCGAGGTTGGGAAGAGATGACGACCTAAGGCCATGGCGGTTCGATGTGCTCAGTGTGCGGCCAGCTGTCTGGGAGGGGTCAGGGGGTCCAGGCTCAGGCTGTGTCAGAAAGGGCATTAATGCCCTTGTCAGCCTATGTATTTGGGGTACAGCCAAGGTTGGTGCAGGTTGATCCTCATTTAGGGTTACTGTGTAGCCCCAGAGGACAATGTTTTTCTTCAGGAGGGCAGGCAGAGTGCTGCATTGTAGTTCTGGATTGCCAAACTGGAGGGCATGTGGGCCAGTAGTCTGACGACAAAAGTCTGAGAACACAAGCTAGGCTTAGGTTTCTGTGTTAGGCATTGGCAGGCACAATCTACAGACCTGAATCTAGATCTCGTGCATCTGAAGTCAGGGCGAGGATCAGACGATCGCTCAGGTTGGAGTTTCTGTCGCTGATGGCCCCTTCATGAATGGGGGTCATCACGAGGCCATGGGGGTTTTCCCACGATGGGAGTTGTGAGATGCTCCAAACTGCATAGAGTATTCTGCAGGACAATTGAGACCTGTTGTTTGGGTCGAGGCCAATGATTCTGAGCAGGGTTCTAAGGATGGATGGCTGGGTAGCCCACCTCGCATTCCAATTGTCTCCTAGCAACAAGACAGGCTAGATCTCCTGGATCTGTGGGGAGAAACCGAGGACGCTGAGTTGAAATGGACAGCCCTGGGGATGGGTCCTAATTTGTTTGTGTCTGTGGAGACCTTGGAATGAAGCGGTGGCACTGGGGCCCTAAAGGGTTCTCCTAAACGGAGGCTTCGACACAGCTCCAACGTGCAAGTTTCCCATGTGTAGATGAGATGTTTTCTGATGGGTGAGTCAAGCAACAGCTATATGCTGCTTTTGAAATCCAGGCCTCTGAGGAGAGATGCCTGGAAACCAAAGCAACGGATCTGATTAGTGCCTAGGGGCCTGTTCTTTCCTTTCTCCTCTGGGGACATCTGTCTATGGGTCTGAGTGCAGGTAGGTGCTCATTTGGGCTCAGATTGTCCCTGGATCAGGGTCTTTGGAGGTTTATCCTATTAGAAGGGTTGTGGCCATTGGAATGGACACACACAATTCCCTTGGAGCGGGCAAGTACAGTCCTCAGGTTTGGCTCCAGGGGCCTGAGCCTGTAGGTTGTGTAGGCCAGGGCTGTTTGGACAGTTGTCTGAAAACACAGACTCGGCTTATGTTTCGGGTCATAGGTATGGCAGGACTGATCTACAGACCATGAGGAGGTCTCTTCGGGATTTGAAAGAAGCGCGACTGTGAGGCTCCTGCTCAAGTTTTTGTCTCTGGATATCGTGTCACTCATGGTCGTGGAATTTCTGGGTGACTTCATGGGAAATGGACGAGTCTTACTCTCTGGTGGTTGGGCCCCGTCCAAAGAGTTTGGGGTCATTCTGTGGGCTGGAAGAAGTCCGTTTTTTTTTTTTTTTTTTTTTTGTTTTTGTTGTTGTTTTCTTTTTTAACCTCAGGTGTCCCACCAAATGAGGGATTCCAGAGTAGAGCCCTGGGGAGGGGCAACCGGATAATCAGAAATCTGGTTAAAAATTGGGGCTTAGGGACATGTCAAGCCCATTATGACATCTAATGGTCCAGCCACTGAGAGGACTTACTAGAGGACAGGACTCATGCTGAGGGTCACAATGCGTGTGTATGCCCTCTTCACACTCAAGAATGGACGGGGCCTCAGGGTGAATGCTGGTTTTTCCTACACTGAACGTTGGACAACGTGCCAACCACAAGGGTTCTTGCCATGGGTAAGGAGGAGTTCTGATTTCTGCATCACACTCACCCCTGGGCAGTGATTGGTGATAAGGTCTCGGTTCTGAAGCCAGAAAACTGAGGTAGGGAAGAGATGATGACCTAAGCCCTTGGCGGGTTTTATGTGCTCAGTGTGCGGTCAGCTTTCTGGGTGTTGGTAGGAGGTCCTGGCTCAGGTTGTGTTCGACAGTGCAATAGTGCCCAGGTTAGACTATATAATTTGAGTAAAGTCGAGTGCTGTGTAGGTTTATCCTCATTTAAGGTGCCTGGGCAGCTCATGAGGCAATAATTTTTTTTCTAGAGGGCAGGCAGAGTGCTGCATTGTAGGTCCGGAATTGTCAAACTTGAGGGCTTCGGGGCCAGGAGTGTGAGGATGGAAGTTTGAGAAGACAAGCTAGACTTGGGTTTCAAGGCGAGGGCACGTCAGGTACCCCCTGCAGACTGAACAAATATCTCATGCATCTGAAGTCAGGGCGAGGATCAGACATTGGCTCAGGTTGGAGTTTCTATGCATGACGGCCGCTTCATGAAGGGAGCGGAATCTCGAGGCCATTGAGGTTTTCCCACTTTGGGAGTTGTGGGATGCCCCCTCAAGGATTCCTTCTGCGGGACAATTGAGAACTGTTGGACAGCTCCAGGACATCCCATATGGAATGACTCCAGAGCACCGTTCACGGATGGATGCCTGGGAAGCCCACCTCGCATTCCAATTGTCTCCTAGCAACAAGATAGTTTAGATCTGATGGCTCTGCCGGAGCAACCGGGGTGGCTGAGTTGAAATGGACTTTCCTGAAAATGGGTCCTAATGTGTTTTTGTGTCCATGAGGGCCTTGGAATGGGGCGGTGGCACCTGACCCTGAAGTACTCTCCTAAGCTTTGGACATGGCTCCCATGCACAGGTTTCCTTGTGGAGACGAGTTGAGTTCTGATGGGTGCCTCAGGAAAACCCCTATGCTCGTATTGGAATCAGGCTTTTGAGGACACATGCCTGTAACCCAAAGCAATTGATCCTATTATGGCCTAGGGTCCTGTCTGGTTCAATCTTCTTCTCTGGGGACATCCATCTATGGTATGAGTGGAGGTCGATTATCAGCTGGAGTCAGACAGCCCTTGTTTGTTCCGGGCGACCTACACTATTGGGATGGCCTCAGGGACTTTGGAGGTTTCTCCTAATTTGTACGATTTTGGATCATGGAATGGGCAGAATTCCCATGGATTGGTAGGCACATTCCAAATGTGTGGCTCCAGCGGCCCAGCCTGGAGGGTGTGTGGCCCAAGACTTTGAAGACAGAAGTCTGGAAACACAAACTCAGCTTAGGTTTGGGGACGTAGGTATGGCAGGCCCGATCTATAAACCATGAGAAGAACTCTTTAGGATATGAAGAAAGTGCGAGTCTGAGGCGCTAGCTTAGGCTTTTGTCTCTGGATTTTGTATCAGCGACGTCCGTGGAATGTCGGGGAGGCCTCATGGGCCATGGACGAATCTACCTCTCTGAGGATTTGGCCCGATTCCCAATTGCTTTTCGTCAATCTGTGGGATAGGAGGACACATTTCAGATTTGTTACTTCAGGTGTCCCACCAAAAGAGGAATTCCATAGGAAAGTCGTGGGGAAGACTGAAGGGACAACCCGAACTATGGTTAAAAATTGGGGCCTAGGGGCATTGCAAGACCAATATGCTATCTCTTCATCCAGCCACTGAGGGGCCTTACTTGAGGACTGGGCTCAGCCTGAGGGTCACAATGTGTGTTTGTGACCAATGTGGCCCGCGAGCAGGCTGTGTCAGAAAGGGTATTAGTGCCCTGGTAAGCTTATGTATTTGGGGTACAGCCAAGGTCGGTGGAGGTTGATCCTCATTTGGGGTTACTGGGTAGCCCCAGAGGATAATGTTATTTCTTCTGGGGGGCAGGCAGAGTGCTGCATTGTAGCTCTGGATTGCCAAACTGGAGGGCTTGTGGGCCAGTAGTCTGACGACAAAAGTCTGAGAACACAGGCTAGGCTTAGGTTTCTGGGTGAGGCCATGGCAGGCACAATCTACAGACCTGAATCGAGATCTCGTGCATCTGAAGTCAGGGCGAGGATCAGACGATCGCTCAGGTTGGAGTTTCTGTCCCTGATGGCCCCTTTATGAATGGAAGGGCATAACGAGGCCATGGGGGTTTTCCCATGATGGGAGTTGTGAGACGCTCCAAACTGCAGAGAGTCTTCTGCAGGACAATTGAGACCTGTTGTTTGGCCTCAGACCAATGATTCTGAGCAGGGTTCTAAGGATGGATGGCTGGGTAGCCAACCTCGCATTCCAATTGTCTCCTAGCAACAAGACAGGTTAGATCTCCTGGATCTGTGGGGAGCAACCGAGGACGCTGAGTTGAAATGGACACCCCTGGGGATGGGTCCTAATGTGCTTTTGTGCCTATGGAGACCTTGGAATGAAGCGGTGGCACTGGGGCCCTAAAGGGTTCTCCTAAACAGAGGCTTTGACACAGCTCCAACGTGCAAGTTTCCCATGTGTAGATGAGATGTTTTCTGATGAGTGAGTCAAGAAACAGCTATATGCTGCTTTTGATCCAGGCGACTGAGGAGAGATGCCTGGAAACCAAAGCAATGGATCTGATTAGTGCCTAGGGGCCTGTTCTTTCCTTTTTACCTCTGGGGACATCTGTCTATGGGTCTGAGTGCAGGTAGGTGCTCAGTTGGGCTCAGATTGCCCCTGTTTTTCCTGGGAAGCCACCACTATTGAGATGGATCAGTGACTTTGGAGGTTTATCCTATTAGAAGGGTTGTGGCCATTGGAATGGGCAGACACAATTCCCTTGGAGAGGGCAAGTACAGTCCACAGGTTTGGCTCCAGGGGCCTGAGCCTGTAGGTTGTGTAGGCCAGGGATGTTTGGACATTTGTCTGAAAACACAAACTCGGCTTATATTTCGGGTCATAGGTATGGCAGGACTGATCTACAGACCATGAGGAGATCTCTTCGGATTTAAAAGAAGCACGAGTGTGAGGCTCCTGCTCAAGTTTTTGTCTCTGGATATCGTGTCACTCATGGTCGTGGAATTTCTGGATGACTTCATCGGAAATGGACGAGTCTTACTCTTTGGTGTTTGGGCCCCGTCCAGAGTTTGGGGTCATTCTGTGGGCTGGAAGAAGTCCGTTTTTTTTTTGTTGTTGTTGTTGTTTTCTTTTTTAACCTCAGTTGTCCCACCAAATGAGGGATTCCAGAGTAGAGCCCTGGGGAGGGGCGACTGGACAATCAGAAATCTGGTTAAAAATTGGGGCCTAGGTTCATGTCAAGCCAATTATGACATCTAATGGTCCAGCCACTGAGAGGACTTACTAGAGGACAGGACTCATGCTGAGGGTCACAATGCGTGTGTATGACCTCGTCGCACTCACGAATGGGCGGGGCCTCAGGGTGAATGCTGGTTTCTACTACACTGAACGTTGGACAACGTGCCAACCACAAGGTTTCTTGCCATGGGTAAGGAGGAGTTCTGATTTCTGCACCACACTCACCCCTGGGCAGTGATTGGAGATAAGGTCTCGGTTCTGAAGCCTGAGAACTGAGGTAGGGAAGAGATGATGACCTAAGGCCATGGCAGGTTTTTTGTGCTCAGTGTGCGGTCAGCTTTCTGGGTGTTGGTCAGGACGTCCGGGCTCAGGTTGTGTTCGACAGTGCATTACTGCCCAAGTTAGACTATATAATTTTTGTAAAGTCGAGTGCTGTGTAGGTTTATCCTCATTTAAGGTGCCTGGGCAGCTCATGAGGCAATAATTTTTTTTTTCTAGAGGGCAGGCAGAGTGCTGCATTGTGGGTCCGGAATTGCCAATCTTGAGGGCTTCGGGGCCAGGAGTGTGAGGACGGAGGTCTGAGAAGACAAGCTCGTCTTGGGTTTCAGGGCGAGGGCACGGCAGGTTACCCCTGCAGATCTGAACCAATATCTCATGCATCTGAATTCAGGGCGAGGATCAGACGTTGGCTCAGGTTGGAGTTTCTGTGCATGACGGCCGCTTCATGAAGGGAGCGGCATCTCGAGCCCATTGAGGTTTTCCCACGTTGGGAGTTGTGGGATGCCCCCTTCAAGGATTCCTTCTGTGGGACAATTGAGACCTGTTGGACAGCTCGAGGACATCCCATATGGAATGACTCCAGATCACCGTTCGCGGATCGATGCCTGGGAAGCCCGCCTCGCATTCCAATTTTCTCCTAGCAACAAGACAGTTTAGATCTGATAGCTCTGCCAGAGCTATCGGGGTGGCTGAGTTGAAATGGACTTTCCTGAGGATGGTTCCTAATGTGTTTTTGGGTCCATGAGGGCCTTGGAATGGGGCGGTGGCACCGGGAACTTGAAGTACTCTCCTAAGGTTTGGACATGGCTCCCATGCACAGGTTTCCTTGTGGAGACGAGATGAGTTCTGATGGGTGACTCAGGAAGACCCCTATGCTCGTATTGGAATCAGGCTTTTGAGGACATATGCCTGTAACCCAAAGCAATGGATCCTATTATGGCCTAGGGTCCTGTCTGGTTCAATCTTCTTCTCTGCCGACATCCATCTATGGTATGAGTGGAGGTCGATTATCAGCTGGTGTCAGACAGTCCTTGTTTGTTCCTGGCGACCAAAACTATTGGGATGGCCTCAGGGAATTTGGAGGTTTCTCCTAATTTGTACGATTTTGGACCATGGAATGGGCAGAATTCCCATGGATTGGTAGGCACAGTCCTAATGTGTGGCTTCAGGAGCCCAGCCTGGAGGGTGTGTGGCCTAAGATTTTGAGGATAGAACTCTGAAAACACAAACTCAGCTTAGGTTTTGGGACGTAGGTATGGCAGGCCCGATCTACAAACCATGAGAAAAACTCTTTAGGATATGAAGAAAGTGTGAGTCTGATGCGCTTGCTCAGGCTTTTGTCTCTGGATTTTGTATCAGCGACCGCAGTAGAATGACGGCGAGTCCTTCTGGGCCATGGACGAATCTTCCTCTCTGAGGATTTGGCCCGATTACCAATTGCTTTTCGTCAATCTGTGGGATGGGAGGACTCATTTTACTTTTCTTACCTCAGGTGTCCCACCAAAGAGGAATTCCAAATCAAAGCCGTGGGGAAGACTGAAGGGACAACCCGAACTATGGTTAAAAATTGGGGCCTAGGGGCATTGCAAGCCCAATATGCTATCTCTTCATCCAGCTACTGAGTGGCCTTACTTGAGGACTGGGCTCAGCCTGAGGGTCACAATGTGTGTTTGTGACCAATTTGGCCCGCGAGCATGGGCGGGGCCTCATGGGCCACACTGGTTTCAAATACACTGAAGGTTGGACAACATGCCAACCACAAGGTTTCTTGCCATGGGGAAGGAGTTCTGATTTCTGCATCACCTTCAACCCTGGGCAGTGATTGGAGATAAGGTCTAGGTTCTGAAACCTGAAAACCGAGGTTGGGAAGAGATGACGACCTAAGGCCATGGCGGTTCGATGTGCTCAGTGTGCGGCCAGCTGTCTGGGAGGGGTCAGGGGGTCCAGGCTCAGGCTGTGTCACAAAGGGCATTAATGCCCTTGTCAGCCTATGTATTTGGGGTACAGCCAAGGTTGGTGCAGGTTGATCCTCATTTAGGGTTACTGTGTAGCCCCAGAGGACAATGTTTTTCTTCAGGAGGGCAGGCAGAGTGCTGCATTGTAGTTCTAGATTGCCAAACTGGAGGGCTTGTGGGCCAGTAGTCTGACGACAAAAGTCTGAGAACACAAGCTAGGCTTAGGTTTCTGTGTTAGGCATTGGCAGGCACAATCTACAGACCTGAATCTAGATCTCGTGCATCTGAAGTCAGGGCGAGGATCAGACGATCGCTCAGGTTGGAGTTTCTGTCGCTGATGGCCCCTTCATGAATGGGGGTCATCATGAGGCCATGGGGGTTTTCCCACGATGGGAGTTGTGAGATGCTCCAAACTGCATAGAGTATTCTGCAGGACAATTGAGACCTGTTGTTTGGGTCGAGGCCAATGATTCTGAGCAGGGTTCTAAGGATGGATGGCTGGGTAGCCCACCTCGCATTCCAATTGTCTCCTAGCAACAAGACAGGCTAGATCTCCTGGATCTGTGGGGAGAAACCGAGGACGCTGAGTTGAAATGGACAGCCCTGGGGATGGGTCCTAATTTGTTTGTGTCTGTGGAGACCTTGGAATGAAGCGGTGGCACTGGGGCCCTAAAGGGTTCTCCTAAACGGAGGCTTCGACACAGCTCCAACGTGCAAGTTTCCCATGTGTAGATGAGATGTTTTCTGATGGGTGAGTCAAGAAACAGCTATATGCTGCTTTTGAAATCCAGGCCTCTGAGGAGAGATGCCTGGAAACCAAAGCAACGGATCTGATTAGTGCCTAGGGGCCTGTTCTTTCCTTTCTCCTCTGGGGACATCTGTCTATGGGTCTGAGTGCAGGTAGGTGCTCATTTGGGCTCAGATTGTCCCTGGATCAGGGTCTTTGGAGGTTTATCCTATTAGAAGGGTTGTGGCCATTGGAATGGACACACACAATTCCCTTGGAGCGGGCAAGTACAGTCCTCAGGTTTGGCTCCAGGGGCCTGAGCCTGTAGGTTGTGTAGGCCAGGGCTGTTTGGACAGTTGTCTGAAAACACAGACTCGGCTTATGTTTCGGGTCATAGGTATGGCAGGACTGATCTACAGACCATGAGGAGGTCTCTTCGGGATTTGAAAGAAGCGCGACTGTGAGGCTCCTGCTCAAGTTTTTGTCTCTGGATATCGTGTCACTCATGGTCGTGGAATTTCTGGGTGACTTCATGGGAAATGGACGAGTCTTACTCTCTGGTGGTTGGGCCCCGTCCAAAGAGTTTGGGGTCATTCTGTGGGCTGGAAGAAGTCCGTTTTTTTTTTGTTTGTTTGTTTGTTTTTGTTGTTGTTTTCTTTTTTAACCTCAGGTGTCCCACCAAATGAGGGATTCCAGAGTAGAGCCCTGGGGAGGGGCAACCGGATAATCAGAAATCTGGTTAAAAATTGGGGCTTAGGGACATGTCAAGCCCATTATGACATCTAATGGTCCAGCCACTGAGAGGACTTACTAGAGGACAGGACTCATGCTGAGGGTCACAATGCGTGTGTATGCCCTCTTCACACTCAAGAATGGACGGGGCCTCAGGGTGAATGCTGGTTTTTCCTACACTGAACGTTGGACAACGTGCCAACCACAAGGGTTCTTGCCATGGGTAAGGAGGAGTTCTGATTTCTGCATCACACTCACCCCTGGGCAGTGATTGGTGATAAGGTCTCGGTTCTGAAGCCAGAAAACTGAGGTAGGGAAGAGATGATGACCTAAGCCCTTGGCGGGTTTTATGTGCTCAGTGTGCGGTCAGCTTTCTGGGTGTTGGTAGGAGGTCCTGGCTCAGGTTGTGTTCGACAGTGCAATAGTGCCCAGGTTAGACTATATAATTTGAGTAAAGTCGAGTGCTGTGTAGGTTTATCCTCATTTAAGGTGCCTGGGCAGCTCATGAGGCAATAATTTTTTTTCTAGAGGGCAGGCAGAGTGCTGCATTGTAGGTCCGGAATTGCCAAACTTGAGGGCTTCGGGGCCAGGAGTGTGAGGATGGAAGTTTGAGAAGACAAGCTAGACTTGGGTTTCAAGGCGAGGGCACGTCAGGTACCCCCTGCAGACTGAACAAATATCTCATGCATCTGAAGTCAGGGCGAGGATCAGACATTGGCTCAGGTTGGAGTTTCTATGCATGACGGCCGCTTCATGAAGGGAGCGGAATCTCGAGGCCATTGAGGTTTTCCCACTTTGGGAGTTGTGGGATGCCCCCTTCAAGGATTCCTTCTGTGGGACAATTGAGAACTGTTGGACAGCTCCAGGACATCCCATATGGAATGACTCCAGAGCACCGTTCGCGGATGGATGCCTGGGAAGCCCACCTCGCATTCCAATTGTCTCCTAGCAACAAGATAGTTTAGATCTGATGGCTCTGCCGGAGCAACCGGGGTGGCTGAGTTGAAATGGACTTTCCTGAAAATGGGTCCTAATGTGTTTTTGTGTCCATGAGGGCCTTGGAATGGGGCGGTGGCACCTGACCCTGAAGTACTCTCCTAAGCTTTGGACATGGCTCCCATGCACAGGTTTCCTTGTGGAGACGAGTTGAGTTCTGATGGGTGCCTCAGGAAAACCCCTATGCTCGTATTGGAATCAGGCTTTTGAGGACACATGCCTGTAACCCAAAGCAATTGATCCTATTATGGCCTAGGGTCCTGTCTGGTTCAATCTTCTTCTCTGGGGACATCCATCTATGGTATGAGTGGAGGTCGATTATCAGCTGGAGTCAGACAGCCCTTGTTTGTTCCGGGCGACCTACACTATTGGGATGGCCTCAGGGACTTTGGAGGTTTCTCCTAATTTGTACGATTTTGGATCATGGAATTGGCAGAATTCCCATGGATTGGTAGGCACATTCCTAATGTGTGGCTCCAGCGGCCCAGCCTGGAGGGTGTGTGGCCCAAGACTTTGAAGACAGAAGTCTGGAAACACAAACTCAGCTTAGGTTTGGGGACGTAGGTATGGCAGGCCCGATCTATAAACCATGAGAAGAACTCTTTAGGATATGAAGAAAATGCGAGTCTGAGGCGCTAGCTTAGGCTTTTGTCTCTGGATTTTGTATCAGCGACGGCCGTGGAATGTCGGGGAGGCCTCATGGGCCATGGACGAATCTACCTCTCTGAGGATTTGGCCCGATTCCCAATTGCTTTTCGTCAATCTGTGGGATAGGAGGACACATTTCAGATTTGTTACTTCAGGTGTCCCACCAAAAGAGGAATTCCATAGGAAAGTCGTGGGGAAGACTGAAGGGACAACCCGAACTATGGTTAAAAATTGGGGCCTAGGGGCATTGCAAGACCAATATGCTATCTCTTCATCCAGCCACTGAGGGGCCTTACTTGAGGACTGGGCTCAGCCTGAGGGTCACAATGTGTGTTTGTGACCAATGTGGCCCGCGATCATGGGCGGGGCCTCATGGGCCACACTGGTTTCAACTACACTGAAGGTTGGACAACATGCCAACCACAAGGTTTCTTGCCATGGGGAAGGAGTTCTGATTTCTGCATCACCTTCAACCCTGGGCAGTGATTGGAGATAAGGTCTAGGTTCTGAAACCTGAAAACCGAGGTTGGGAAGAGATGACGACCTAAGGCCATGGCGGCTCGATGTGCTCAGTGTACGGCCAGCTCTCTGGGAGTGGCCAGGGGTCCAGGCTCAGGCTGTGTCAGAAAGGGTATTAGTGCCCTGGTAAGCTTATGTATTTGGGGTACAGCCAAGGTCGGTGGAGGTTGATCCTCATTTGGGGTTACTGGGTAGCCCCAGAGGACAATGTTTTTCTTCTGGTGGGCAGGCAGAGTGCTGCATTGTAGTTCTAGATTGCCAAATTGGAGGGCTTGTGGGCCAGTAGTCTGACGACAAAAGTCTGAGAACACAAGCTAGGCTTAGGTTTCTGGGTGAGGCCATGGCAGGCACAATCTACAGACCTGAATCGAGATCTCGTGCATCTGAAGTCAGGGCGAGGATCAGACGATCGCTCAGGTTGGAGTTTCTGTCCCTGATGGCCCCTTTATGAATGGAAGGGCATAACGAGGCCATGGGGGTTTTCCCATGATGGGAGTTGTGAGACGCTCCAAACTGCAGAGAGTCTTCTGCAGGACAATTGAGACCTGTTGTTTGGCCTCAGACCAATGATTCTGAGCAGGGTTCTAAGGATGGATGGCTGGGTAGCCAACCTCGCATTCCAATTGTCTCCTAGCAACAAGACAGGTTAGATCTCCTGGATCTGTGGGGAGCAACCGAGGACGCTGAGTTGAAATGGACACCCCTGGGGATGGGTCCTAATGTGCTTTTGTGCCTATGGAGACCTTGGAATGAAGCGGTGGCACTGGGGCCCTAAAGGGTTCTCCTAAACAGAGGCTTTGACACAGCTCCAACGTGCAAGTTTCCCATGTGTAGATGAGATGTTTTCTGATGAGTGAGTCAAGAAACAGCTATATGCTGCTTTTGATCCAGGCGACTGAGGAGAGATGCCTGGAAACCAAAGCAATGGATCTGATTAGTGCCTAGGGGCCTGTTCTTTCCTTTTTACCTCTGGGGACATCTGTCTATGGGTCTGAGTGCAGGTAGGTGCTCAGTTGGGCTCAGATTGCCCCTGTTTTTCCTGGGAAGCCACCACTATTGAGATGGATCAGTGACTTTGGAGGTTTATCCTATTAGAAGGGTTGTGGCCATTGGAATGGGCAGACACAATTCCCTTGGAGAGGGCAAGTACAGTCCACAGGTTTGGCTCCAGGGGCCTGAGCCTGTAGGTTGTGTAGGCCAGGGATGTTTGGACATTTGTCTGAAAACACAAACTCGGCTTATATTTCGGGTCATAGGTATGGCAGGACTGATCTACAGACCATGAGGAGATCTCTTCGGATTTAAAAGAAGCACGAGTGTGAGGCTCCTGCTCAAGTTTTTGTCTCTGGATATCGTGTCACTCATGGTCGTGGAATTTCTGGATGACTTCATCGGAAATGGACGAGTCTTACTCTTTGGTGGTTGGGCCCCGTCCAGAGTTTGGGGTCATTCTGTGGGCTGGAAGAAGTCCGTTTTTTTGTTGTTGTTGTTGTTGTTTTCTTTTTTAACCTCAGTTGTCCCACCAAATGAGGGATTCCAGAGTAGAGCCCTGGGGAGGGGCGACTGGACAATCAGAAATCTGGTTAAAAATTGGGGCCTAGTTTCATGTCAAGCCAATTATGACATCTAATGGTCCAGCCACTGAGAGGACTTACTAGAGGACAGGACTCATGCTGAGGGTCACAATGCGTGTGTATGACCTCGTCGCACTCACGAATGGGCGGGGCCTCAGGGTGAATGCTGGTTTCTACTACACTGAACGTTGGACAACGTGCCAACCACAAGGTTTCTTGCCATGGGTAAGGAGGAGTTCTGATTTCTGCACCACACTCACCCCTGGGCAGTGATTGGAGATAAGGTCTCGGTTCTGAAGCCTGAGAACTGAGGTAGGGAAGAGATGATGACCTAAGGCCATGGCAGGTTTTTTGTGCTCAGTGTGCGGTCAGCTTTCTGGGTGTTGGTCAGGACGTCCGGGCTCAGGTTGTGTTCGACAGTGCATTACTGCCCAAGTTAGACTATATAATTTTTGTAAAGTCGAGTGCTGTGTAGGTTTATCCTCATTTAAGGTGCCTGGGCAGCTCATGAGGCAATAATTTTTTTTTTTCTAGAGGGCAGGCAGAGTGCTGCATTGTGGGTCCGGAATTGCCAATCTTGAGGGCTTCGGGGCCAGGAGTGTGAGGACGGAGGTCTGAGAAGACAAGCTAGACTTGGGTTTCAGGGCGAGGGCACGGCAGGTTACCCCTGCAGATCTGAACCAATATCTCATGCATCTGAATTCAGGGCGAGGATCAGACGTTGGCTCAGGTTGGAGTTTCTGTGCATGACGGCCGCTTCATGAAGGGAGCGGCATCTCGAGCCCATTGAGGTTTTCCCACGTTGAGAGTTGTGGGATGCCCCCTTCAAGGATTCCTTCTGCGGGACAATTGAGACCTGTTGGACAGCTCGAGGACATCCCATATGGAATGACTCCAGATCACCGTTCGCGGATCGATGCCTGGGAAGCCCGCCTCGCATTCCAATTTTCTCCTAGCAACAAGACAGTTTAGATCTGATGGCTCTGCCAGAGCTATCGGGGTGGCTGAGTTGAAATGGACTTTCCTGAGGATGGTTCCTAATGTGTTTTTGGGTCCATGAGGGCCTTGGAATGGGGCGGTGGCACCGGGACCTTGAAGTACTCTCCTAAGGTTTGGACATAGCTCCCATGCACAGGTTTCCTTGTGGAGACGAGATGAGTTCTGATGGGTGCCTCAGGAAATCACTTATGCTGTTATTGGAATCCAGGCTTTTGAGGAGACACGCCTGTACCAAAGCAATGGATCCGATTATGGCCTAGGGTCCTGTCTGGTTCCATCTTCTTCTCTGGAGATATCCATCTATGGAATGTGGGGGTAGATGCACACCTGGTGTTAGACCGCGCCTGTTTGTCCCCGGAGACATACACTATTGGGATGGCCTCGGGGAATTTGGAGGGTTCTCCTAATTTGTACGACTTTGGACAATGGAATGGGCAGAATTCCCATGGATTGGGTAGGCACAGTCCTAATGTGTGGCTCCAGGGGCCCCAGCCTGGAGGGTGTGTTGCCCAGGTTTTTGAGGACAGAAGTCTGAAAACACAAACTCAGCTCAGGTTTTGGGACATAGGTATGGCAGGCCCAATCTAAAGACCATGAGAAGAACTCTTTAGGATATGAAGAAAGAGCGAGGCTGAGGCACTTGCTCAGGTTTTTGTCTCTATATTTTGAATCAACGATGGCCGTGGATGTGGGGAGGCGTCATGGGCCATGGACGAATCTTCCTCTCTGTGAATTTGTCCCTGTCCCAATTCTTTTTCGATAATCTGTGGAATGGGAGGTCCCCTTTCACGTTTGTTACCTCAAGTGACCCAACCAAAGAGAAATTACAAAGCACAGCCCTGGGGAAGAGTGAAGAGACAACCCAAACTATCGTTAAAAATTGGGGCCTAGGGGCATGGCAGGCCCAATATGCTGTCTCTTCATCCAGCCACTGAGAGGCCTTACTTGAGGGCTGGGCTCAGGTTGAGGGTCACAATGTGTGTTTGTGACCAATATGGCTCGCGAGCATGGGCGGGGCCACATGGGCCACACTGGTTTCAACTACACTGGACTTTGGACAACATGCCAATCACATGGTCTCTTGCCATGGGGAAGGTGTTCTTATTTCTGCATCATTTTCAAACCTGGGCAGTAGTTGGAGCTAAGGTCTAGGTTCTGAAGCCTGAAAAACCGTAGTTGGGAAGAGATGACGACCTAAGGCCATTGCTGGTCTGATAGGCTCACTTTGCGGTCAGCTGCCTGGGTGTTGGTAGGAGGTTCTGGCTCGGGTTGTGTCAGTCAGTGCACTGGTGCCCAGGTTAGACTATATAATTTGGGTGGCCTCAGGGGCCTTGGAGCTTTTCCCTAACCTGTAGGGTTGTGGTCAATGGATTGGGCACAATTTCCTAGGAGAGGGCAGGCACAATTTTCGCTGTGACACCAGAGGCCCTAGCCTGGAGGATGTGTGGGTCCAGGCTGTGGGCACAGAAGTCTGAAAAAACAGACTCAGCTTATGAGTGGCACCTAGGGTATGGCAGGCCGGATGTACAGCTCCTGGGCCTCTGAAACAAGGGAGAGTTGGAGGCGTTCCTTCAGTCTTTTGTCTCTGGATTTTGGGTCCGGGATAGCCGTGGATTGGAGGGGTGGACTCAGGGACTATGGACGAGTATACCTCTCTGGGTATTTGTCCCAAATACCGAGAGTTTGGGGTCATTTTTTTGGAAGGGTGGAGTCGTGTTGTCTGGCTCATGTGTCTCACCAAGAAAGGGATTCCAGAGCAGAGCCCCAGGTACGGGCGGGGCCACTGGTAAACTCAAACACTGGTGAGGATTGGGTGCATAGGGGCTTGGCAAGCCCCATATGCGGGCTCTTGGTCCAGGCCCTGACAGGCCTTTCTTTGACATGGGGCTCATGCTGAGGGTCACAGTGTGAATTTGTGCCCAAGCAGCACTCAAGTTCGGCTGTGGCATCAGGGGCCTTGAAGGTTTCTCCCACCCTGAAGGTGTGACTCCATGCCAAGAGCAAGCTTTACAGCCACGGGGAAGGAGGAGTTCTGTTATTTGTTTGCGATACCCAGCTGTGTGGGAATTGATATAATGTCTAGGTTCAGATATCTGAAAACCAAGGTTAGGAAGAGGTGACGGCATAAGACCATGGCGTGTCCGAAGTGCTGTGTGTGCGGCCAGCTGTCTCCTTGTCTGTCTGGACATCTGGCATCAGGCTGTGTCAGACAGAGCATGAGTGCCCAGAGCAGCCTATCCAGTTCGGGTACCGTCGAGGCCCGAGCAGGTTGATCCTCATCTGGGTTTTCTGGAGAGAGCCCCACAGGGAAACATTTTTATTCCATTGGGCAGACCCTGGGCTGGGTTGTGGTTCTGGAGTTCCTAGTTCGGAGGGCTTTTTTCCAGGAGTATGAGGAAGGAAGTCTGAAAACACAAGCTAGCGTGAGGTTTGGGACCGTGGGCACGGCAGGCCCACTCTGCAGATGCTGAATCGAGATCTCCTGCACTGAGGTCATGTCAGCTATGAGAGGTGTTTCAGGCTAGAGTTTTTGTCCAGCATGGCCTCTTCCTGAAGGGTGTGGGGGCTTCATGAGGCCAGGGAGGTTTGCCTACGATGGGATTTGTGAACTACTCCAAACCTCAAGGTTTCCTTCTGCACGACAGTCGAGTGCTATTGGATGGTTCCAGGAGGCCCCATACGGAAAGACTAGAGAGCATGTGTCTAAGCATGGATGCCTGGGAACGCCAACTCATATTCCCACTCTTTAGTCAGGACAAGGCAGGCTCAATCTGCGGGCTCCTTGGTGAGCTACCCAGGGGGGAGAGCTGAAATGGACTCTCCTGAAGATGAGTCCTACTGTGGTTTGATGGACTGGGAGACCTTGGAATGTGGAGGTTTCTCAGGGACTCTGCACGATTCTCCAACGTGAGGTGTTTGACACGGCTCCAACAAGGAAGCTTCCCATGTGGAGACGAGAGGAGTTCTGTACAGTGCCTCAGGAAAGCCCCATATCCTGTTCTTCGAACCAAAGCCTCTGAGGAGTGACACCTGGACACCAAAGCAAGAGTTGAGATTAGGGCCTAAGGGCCTGTCTGGCTCAACCTTCTATCTCTGTTGACATCTGTGTGCATGCCTTCATGGAAGTAGCAGCTCAGCTTGTGTCCGAAGGCCCTTGTGTGTACAGGGAGGCTCCCGGTAGTGGGATGTCCTCGGGGGCCTTGAGATTTCTCATATTCTGGAGGTGTGTAGCCAAAGGAATGGACAGAGTTTCCCAGGAGAGTGCAGGCACGGTCCTGTGGTATGGCTCCAGAGGACTCAGCCAGATGCTGTGTTTGCCAGGGCTGTGGGGACAGATGTCGGAAAAAGCAAACTTGGCTCAGGTAGTGGCCAAGGTAATGGCATGCCTGATATCCAGTCTGTGAGGGGAGATCCTCTGGATATCAAAGTCGGGCAAGTGGGAGGCAGTCGCTCAGGCTTTTGTCTCTGGGTTTTGCGTTCACAGTGGCCGTTCAGGTTAGGGGTTGCTTCAGGGGCCGAGGAAGAGCCTTCCTCTCGGGGGATTGTCCAAGCTCCCAAGTGTTTGGGTTCATTCTGTGGGAAGGGAAGAGTATTGCTTTCTGCCACAGAAGACCCCCCAAAAGAGGGCCTCTAGAGCACAGCAGTGGGTTCCCTCAACTGGAATATGAACCATCTAGTTAGTCCTGGGTTCCTATGGGCATGGCAAGCCACATATGCGGGCACTTGGTCCAGTCACTGAGAGGCGTTACTTGAATAAGGTACTCACGCTGAGGGTCACCATGTGTGTTTATGCCCAAGGCGGCCCTCACGCATGGGCGTGGCCTCATGGGCCATGCCGTTTTCTCCTACACTGAAGGTTTGACTCACTGCCAGCAGCAAGGTTTCTTGCCATGGGGAAGGAGGGGTTCTGACTTGTGTATCATGTTTCCCCCTGTGCAGGGATTGGAGATAAGGTCTAGGTTCCGATGACTGAAAACCCAGGTTGGGAATGGATGGTGGCCTAAGGCAGTGGCGGGTCCAATGTGCTTCGTGTGCAGCCAGCTGTGTCAGTGACTGTTGGAAGGTCTGGGCTCAGGCTATTTGCGACAGAGCATCAGTGTTTAAGGTAGCCTATGCAATTGGGGTGTTGCCGAGGGACAAGCAGTTTGATCCTCATTTGGGGTTTCTGGGCAGCACCATAGACAATGTTTTTCGCCTGGGAGGCAGGCAGAGTGCTTCATTGTGTCCCCAGAATTCCCAGTAGGGAGGGTTTGTGAGCCAGGAGTGTGAGGACGGAAGTCTGAGAACACAAGCTAAAGTGAGGATTGGAGCCAAGGGCAGAGCAGGCCGACTCTGCAGAGTCTGAATCAAAATCTCCCGCATCTGAAGTCAGGCTGAGTATCAGACGTTGGCTGAGGCTGGAGTATGTGTCCATGATGGCACCTTCATTATTCGGGGGCCTCATGAGACCAAGGAAGTTTTCCCACGCTGAGTTTGGAGGTTGCCCCAAACCACAAGGTTTCCTTCTGCGGGACATTCGAGTCCTGTTGCATGGCTCCAGGACATACCATACGGAAGGACTGGAGAGCAGGGTTCGAAGGATGGATCCCTGTCCAGCATACCTCGCATTCCCATTGGCCATTTGCCACAAGATATGTTTGATCTGCTGCCTCTGGGGCACGCTACCCAGGGGGCAGAGATGGAGTGGCCTCTCCTGAGGATGTGTCATAATGTGCGTTTGGGTCCATGGAGACTTTGGAATGTGCTGGATGTTCTGTGGCCCTGCGGAACTCTCCTACCTGAAGGGTTTGATCCATCCCCAGTAAGCTCCCCATTTGAAGACGAGAGTGGTTTGGTTTGGTGCCTCAGAAAAGCCCCGTGTGCTGGTCTACGAAAACAGTCCTCTGAGGACGGACACATGGAAACCAAAGCTAAGGTTCAGATTAGGGCCTGGGGGCCTGTCCATTTCAACCTTCTGTCTCTGGGGACACTGTCTGAGAGTCTAAGTGGAGATAGTTGCTCCGCTGCTGTCAGAGAGCCCCTCTTAGTCCAGGGTGGCCTACACTATTGATGGCCTCAGGGGCCTTGGAGATTTTCGCTAACCTGTAGGTGTGGTCAATGGATTGGGCATATTTTCTTTGGAGAGGGCAGGCACAATCTTTCGCTGTGGCTCCAGATGCCCTAGCCTGGAGGTTGTGTGGGTCCAGGCTGTGGGCACAGAATTCTGAAAACACAAACTCAGCTTATGAGTGGCGCCTATGGTATGGCAGACCGATGTACAGTCTGAGAGAAAGCTCCTGGGCCTCTGAAACAAGGGCGAGTGGGAGGCGTTCATTCAGGCTTTTGTCTCTGGATGTTTTGTCCGGGATAGCCGTGGATTGGAGGGGTGGCCTCAGGACTGTGGACGAGTATCCCTCTCTGGTCATTTGTCCCAGCTTCCAAGAGTTTGGGGTCTTTTGGTGGGAAGGGTGGAGTCGTGTTGTCTGGCTCATGTGTCTCTCCAAGAAAGGTATTCCAGAGCAGAACCCCAGGTACGGGCGTGGTGACTGGAAAACACAAACACTGGTGAGGATTGGGTGCATAGGGTCTTGGCAAGCCCAATATGCGGGCTCTTGGTCCAGGCCCTGACAGGCCTTTCTTTGACATGGGGCTCATGCTGAGGGTCACTGTGTGAATTTGGTCCAAGGCAGCACTCAAGTTTGGTCGTGGCATCAGGGGCCATGAATGTTTCTCCCACCCTGAAGGTGTGACTCCATGCCAAGAGCAAGCTTTACAGCCATGGGGAAGGAGGAGTTCTGTGTTGTGCTTGCGATACCCAGCTGTGTGGAGAATTGATATAATGTCTAGGTTCAGATATCTGAAAACCAAGGTTAGGAAGTGGTGATGGCATAAGACCATGGCGTTTCTGAAGTGCTGGGTGTGTGGCCAGCTTTCTCCTTGTCTGTCTGGACGTCTGGCTTCAGGCTGTGTCAGACAGAGCATGAGTGCCCAGAGAAGCCTATCCAGTTCGTGTACCACAGAGGCCCGAGCAAGTTGATCCTCATCTGGGTTTTCTGGAGAGAGCCCACAGGGAAACGTTTTTCTTCCGTTGGGCAGACCCTGGGCTGGGTTGTGGTTCTGGAGTTCCTAGTCTGGAGGGCTTGTTTGCCAGGAGTGTGAGGAAGGAAGTCTGAAAACACAATCTAGCATGAGGTTTGGGACCGAGGGCACGGCAGGCCCCTCTGCAGAGGCTGAATCGAGATCTCCTGCACTTAGGTCATGTCAACTATGAGACGTGCCTCAGGCTAGAGTTTTTGTCCAGCATGAATTCTTCCTGAATGGTGTGGGGGTTTCATGAGGCCAGGGAGGTTTGCCTACTATGGGATTTGTGAACTACTCCAAACCTCAAGGTTTCCTTCTGCACGACAGTCGAGTGCTATTGGATGGTTCCAGGAGGCCCAATACGGAAAGACTCGAGGGCATGTGTCTAAGCATGGATGACTGGGAACTCAACCTCATATTCCCACTCTTTAGTCAGGACAAAGCAGGCTCAATCTGCGGGCGCCTTGGTGAGCTACCCAGAGGGGAGAGTTGAAATGGACTCTCCTGAAGATGAGTCCTACTGTGGCTTGGAGGCCTGGGAGACCTTGGCATGTGGAGGTGGCTCAGGGACTCTGCAGGATTCTCCACCCTGAGGTGTTTGACACGGCTCCAACAAGGAAGCTTCCCATGTGGAGTCGAGAGGAGTTCTGTTCAGTGCCTCAGGATAGCCGTATATCCTGTTCTTCGAACCAAAGCCTCTGAGGAGTGACACCTAGAATCCAAAGCAAGAGTTGAGATTAGGGCCTAAGGGCCTTTCCGGCTCAACCTTCTATCTCTGTTGACATCTGTGTGCATGCCTTCGTGAAGGTAGCTGCTCAGCTGTGTCCGAAGGCCCCTGTGTGTACAGGGAGGCTCCCGGTAGTGGGATGTCCTCGGGGGCCTTGAGGTTTCTCATATTCTGGAGGTGTGTGGCCAAAGCAATGGACACAGTTTCCCAGGAGAGAGCAGGCACGGTCCTGTGGTATGGCTCCAGAGGACTCAGCCTAGAGGCTGTGTTTGCCAGGGCTGTGGGGACAGATGTCTGAAAAAGCAAACTTGGCTCAGGTAGGGGCCAAGGTAATGGCAGGCCTGATCTCCAGTCCGAGAGGGGAGATCCTCTGGATATCAAAGGAGGGCAGGTGGGAGGCAGTCGCTCAGGCTTTTGTCTCTGGGTGTTGCGTTCACAGTGGTTGTTCAGGGTAGGGGTTGCTTCAGGGGCCGAGGAAGAGCCTTCCTCTCAGGGTGTTTGTCCAAGCTCCCAAGTGTTTTGGATCATTCTGTGGGAAGGGAGGAGTACTGTTTTCTGCCACAGGGGACCCTCTAGCAGAGGGAATCTAGAGCACAGCAGTGGGTTCCCTCAACTGGAATACACACCATCTAGTTAGTCCTGGGTGCCTATGGGCATGGTAAACCACATATGCGGGCTCTTGGTCCTGTCACTGAGAGGCGTTACTTGAATAAGGTACTCACGCTGAGGGTCACAATGTGTTTATCTGCCCAAAGCGGCCTTCTCACATGGGCTTGGCCTCATGGGCCATGCCGTTTTCTCCTACACTGAAGGTTTTACTCACTGCCAGCAGCTAGGTTTCTTGCATGGGGAAGGAGGTGTTCTGACTTGTGCATCATGTTTCCCCCTGTGCAGGGATTGGAGATAAGGTCTAGGTTCCGATGACTGAAAAAACAGGTTGGGAATGGATGGTGGCCTAAGGCAGTGGCCGGTCCAATGTGCTGGGTGTGCAGCCAGCTATGTCGGTGTCTGTCGGAAGGTCTGGGCTCAGGCTATTTGTGACAGAGCATCAGTGTTTAAGGTAGCCTATGCAATTGGGGTGTTGCCGAGGGCCAAGCAGTTTGATCCTAACTGGGGGTTTCTGGGCAGCACCATAGACAAAGTTTTTGTCCTGGGAGGCAGGCAGAGTGCTTCATTCTGGCCCCAGAATTCCCAGTAGGGAGGGTTTGTGGGCCAGGAGTGTGAGGACGGAAGACTGAAAACACAAGCTAGGGTGAGGATTGGAGCAAAGGGCAGAGCATGCCCACTCTGCAGAGGCTGAATCAAATTCTCCTGCATCTGAAGTCAGGCTGAGGATCAGACGTTGGCTGAGGCTGGAGTTTGTGTCCATGATGGCACCATCATTAAGCGGGGGCCTCATGGGCCAAGGAAGATTTCCCATGCTGCGTTTGCAGGTTGCCCCAAACCACAAGTTTTCCTTCTGCGGGACATTCGAGTCCTGTTGCATGGCTCCAGGACATACCATACGGAAGGACTGGAGAGCAGGGTTCGAAGGATGGATACCTGTCCAGCATGCCTCGCATTCCCATTGGCCATTTGCCACAAGATATGTTTGACTTGCTGCCTCTGGGGCACGCTACCCAGGGGGCTGAGTTGAAATGGCCTCTCCTGAGGATGTGACATAATGTGTGTTTGGGACCATGGAGACCTTGGTATGTGCTGGTTGTTCAGTGGCTCTGCGGAACTGTCCTACCTGAAGTGTTTGATACATCCCCAGTAAGAAAGCTCCCCATGTGGAGACGAGAGAGGTTTGGTTTGGTGCCTCAGAAAAGCCCCGTGTGCTGGTCTATAAAAACAGTCCTCTGAGGACGGACACATGGAAACCAAAGCTAAGGTTCAGATTAGGGACTAGGGGCCTGTCCATTTCAACCTTCTGTCTCTGGGGACACTGTCTGAGAGTCTAAGTGGAGATAGTTGCTCCGCTGGTGTCAGAGAGCCCCTCTTAGTCCAGGGTGGCCTACACTATTGATGGCTTCAGGGGCCTTGGAGCTTTTCCCTAACCTGTAGGGTTGTGGTCAATGGATTGGGCACATTTCCTTGGAGAGGGCAGGCACAGTCTTTCGCTGTGGCTCCAGAGGCCCTAGCCTGGAGGTTGTGTGGGTCAAGGCTGTGGGCACAGAAGTCTGAGTGGCGCCTAGGGCATGGCAGGCCGGATGTACAGCCCGAGAGGGAGCTCCTGGGCCTCTGAAACAAGGGCGAGTGGGAGGCGTTCCTTCAGGCTTTTGTCTCTGGATGTTGTGTCTGGGATAGCCGTGGATTGCAGGGGTGGCCTCAGGGACTGTGGACGAGTATCCCTCTCTGGGGATTTGTCCCAGCTCCCAAGAGTTTGGGGTCATTTTGTGGGATGGGTGGAGTCGTGTTGTCTGGCTCATGTGTCTCTCCAAGAAAGGTATTCCAGAGCAGAGCCCCAGGTACAGGCGGGGCGACTAGAAAACTGAAACACTGGTGAGGATTGGGTGCATAGGGGCTTGGCAAGCCCCATATGCGCCTCTTGGTCCAGGCCCTGACAGGCCTTACTTTGACATGGGGCTCATGCTGAGGTCACAGTGTGAATTTGTGCCCATCAGCACTCAAGTTTGGGCGTGGCATCAGGGACCATGAATGTTTCTCCCACCCTGAAGGTGTGACTCCATGCCAAGAGCAAGCTTTACAGCCACGGGGAAGGAGGAGTTCTGTTTTGTGCTTCCGATACCCAGCTGTTGGAGAATTGATATAATGTCTATTTTCAGATATCTGAAAACCAAGGTTAAAAAGAGGTGACGGCATAAGACCATGGCGTGTCCGAAGTGCTGTGTGTGCGGCCAGCTGTCTCCTTGTCTGTCTGGACGTCTGGCTTCAGGCTGTGTCAGACAGAGCATAAGTGCCCAGTGCAGCCTATCCAGTTCGGGTACTGTCGAGGCCCGAGCAGGTTGATCCTCATCTGGGTTTTCTGGAGAGAGCCCCACAGGGAAACGTTTTTCTTCCATTGGGCAGACCCTGGGCTGGGTTGTGGTTCTGGAGTTCCTAGTCCGGAGGGCTTGTTTGCCAGGATTGTGAGGAAGGAAGTCTGAAAACAAAGCTAGCGTGAGGTTTGGGACCGAGGGCACGGCAGGCCCACAAGCAGAGGCTGAATCGAGATCTCCTGCACTGAGGTCATGTCAACTATGAGAGGTGTTTCAGGCTAGAGTTTTTGTCCAGCATGGCCTCTTCCTGAAGGGTGTGGGGGCTTCATGAGGCCAGGGAGGTTTGCCTACGATGGGATTTGTAAACTACTCCAAACCTCAAGGTTTCCTTCTGCACGACAGTCGAGTGCTATTGGATGGTTCCAGGAGGCCCCATACGGAAAGACTCGAGAGCATGTGTCTAAGCATGGATGCCTGGGAACGCCACCTCATTTTCCCACTCTTTAGTCAGGACAAGGCAGGCTCAATCTGCGGGCTCCTGGGTGAGCTACCCAGAGGGGAGTGTTGAAATGGACTCTCCTGAAGATGAGTCCTACTGTGGCTTGGTGGTCTGGGAGACCTAGGAATGTGGAGGTGGCTCAGGGACTCTGCAGGATTCTCCAACCTGAGGTGTTTGACACGGCTCCAATAAGGAAGCTTCCCACGTGGAGACGAGACTAGTTCTTTTCAGTGCCTCAGGAAAGCCCCATATCCTGTTCTTCGAACCAAAGCCTCTGAGGAGTGACACCTGGACACCAAAGCAAGAGTTGAGATTAGGGCCAAAGGGCCTGTCCAGCTCAACCTTCTATCTCTGTTTACATCTGTGTGCATGCATTCATGGAGGTAGCAGCTCAGCTTGTGTCCGAAGGCCCCTGTGTGTACAGGGAGGCTCCCGGTAGTGGGATGTCCTCGGGGGCCTTGAGGTTTCTCATATTCTGGAGGTGTGTGGCCAAAGGAATGGACAGAGTATCCCAGGAGAGAGCAGGCACGGTCCTGTGGTATGGCTCCAGGAAACTCAGCCTAGAGGCTGTGTTTGCCAGGGCTGTGGGGACAGATGTCTGTAAAACCAAACTTGGCTCTGGTAGGGGCCAAGGTAATGGCAGGCCTGATCTCCAGTCCGTGAGGGGAGATCCTCTGGATATCAAAGGAGGGAAAGTGGGAGGCAGTCGCTCAGGCTTTTGTCTCTGGGTGTTGCTTTCACAGTGGACGTTCAGTGTAGGGGTTGCTTCAGGGGCCGAGGAAGAGCCTTCCTATCGGGGGATTGTCCAAGCTCCCAAGTGTTTGGGTTCATTCAGTGGGTAGGGAAGAGTACTGTTTTCTGCCACAGGGGACCTTCTAGGAGAGGGCCTCTAGAGCACATCATTGGGTTCCCTCAACTGGAATACACACCATCTAGTTAGTCCTGCGTGCCTATGGGCATGGCAAGCCACATATGTGGGCTCTTGGTCCAGTCACTGAGAGGCGTTACTTGAATAAGGTACTCACGCTGAGGGTCACCATGTGTGTTTGTGCCGAAGGCAGGCCTCACGCATGGGCGAGGCCTCATGTGCCATGCCATTTTCGCCTACACTGAAGGTTTGACTCACTGCAAGCAGCAAGGTTTTGTGCCATGGGGAAGGAGGGGTTCTGACTTGTGCATCAGGTTCCCCCCTGTGCAGGGATTGGAGATAAGGTCTAGGTTCCGATGACTGAAAACCGAGGTTGGGAATGGATGGTGGCCTAAGGCAGTGGCGGGTCCAATGTGCTGGGTGTGCAGCCAGCTGTGTCGGTGTCTGTTAGAAGGTCTGGTCTCAGGATATTTGCGACAGAGCATCACTGTTTAAGGTAGCCTATGCAATTGGGGTGTTGCCGAGGGCCAAGCAGTTTGATCCTCATTTGGGGTTTCTGGGCAGCACCATAGACAAAGTTTTTCTCCTGGGAGGCAGGCAGAGTACTTCATTGTGGCCCCAGATTTCCCAGTAGGGAGGGTTTGTGAGCCAGGAGTGTGAGGACGGAAGTCTAGGAACACAAGCTAAAGTGAGGATTGGAGCCAAGGGCAGAGTAGGCCCACTCTGCAGAGGCTGAATCAACATCTCCTGCATCTGAAGTCAGGCTGAGGATTATACGTTGGCTGAGGCTGGAGTATGTGTCCATGATGGCACCTTCATGAAGCGGGGGCCTCATGAGGCCAAGGAAGTTTACCCACGCTGAGATTGTAGGTTGCCCCAAACCACAAGGTTTCCTTCTGTGGGACATTCGATTCCTGTTGCATGTATGTCCAGGATATACCATACGGAAGGACTGGAGAGCAGGGTTCGAAGGATGGATCCCTGTCCAGCATGCCTCGCATTCCCATTGGCCATAAGCCACAAGATATGTTTGTTCTGCTTCCTCTGGGGCACGCTAACCAGGGGGCTGAGTTGAAATGGCCTCTCCTGAGGATGCGTCATAATGTGCGTTTGGGTCCATGGAGACTTTGGAATGTGCTGGTTGTTCAGTGGCCCTGCAGAACTCTCTTACCTGAAGGGTTTGATACATCCCCAGTAAGTAAGCTCCCCATGTGGAGACGAGAGAGGTTTGGTTTGGTGCCTCAGAAAAGCCCTGTGTGCTGGTCTACGAAAACAGTCCTCTGAGGACGGACACATGGAAACCAAAGCTAAGGTTCAGATTAGGGCCTGGGGGCCTGTCCATTTCAACCTTCTGTCTCTGGGGACACTGTCTGAGAGTCTAAGTGGAGATAGTTGCTCCGCTGTTGTAAGAGAGCCCCTCTTAATCCAGGGTGGTTTACACTATTGATGGCCTCAGGGGCCTTGGAGCTTTTCCCTAACCTGTAGGGTTGTGTTCAATGGATTGGGCACACTTTCCTTGGAGAGGGCAGGCACAATCTTTCGCTGTGGCTCCAGAGGCCCTAGCCTGGCGGTTGTGTGGGTCCAGGCTGTGGGCACAGAAGTCTGCAAACACAAACTCAGCTTATGAGTGGCGCCTGGGGTATGGCAGGCCGGATGTACAGCCCGAGAGGGAGCTCCTGGGCCTCTGAAACAAGGGCGAGTGGGAGGCGTTCCTTCAGGCTTTTGTCTCTGGATGTTGTGTCCGGGATAGCCATGGATTGGAGGGGTGGCCTCAGGGACTGTGGACGAGTATCCCTCTCTGGGGATTTGTCCCAGCTCCCAAGAGTTTGGGGTCATTTAGTGGGAAGGGTGGAGTCGTGTTGTCTGGCTCATGTGTCTCTCCAAGAAAGGGACTCCAGAGCCGAGCCCCAGGTACGGGCGGGGCGACTGCAAAACTCAAACACTGGTGAGGATTGGGTGCATAGGGGCTTGGCAAGCCCCATATTTGGGCTCTTGGTCCAGGCCCTGACAGGCCTTTCTTTGACATGGGGCTCATGCTGAGGGTACAGTGTGAATTTGTGCCCAAGCAGCACTCACGTTTGGGCGTGGCATCAGGGGCCATGAAGGTTTCTCCCACCCTGAAGGTGTGACTCCATGCCAAGAGCAAGCTTTACAGCCACGGGAAAGGATGAGTTTTGTTTTGTGCTTGCGATACCCAGTTGTGTGGAGAATTGATATAATGTCTAGGTTCAGATATCTGAAAACCAAGGTTAAAAAAAGGTGACGGCATAAGACCATGGCGTGTCCGAAGTGCTGGGTGTGCGGCCAGCTGTCTCCTTGTCTGTCTGGACGTCTGGTTTCAGGCTGTGTCAGACAGAGCATGAGTGACCAGAGAAGCCTATCCAGTTCGGGTACCGTCAAGGCCCGAGCAGGTTGATCCTCATCTGGGTTTTCTGGAGAGAGCCCCACAGGGAAACGTTTTTCTTCCATTGGGCAGACCCTGGGATTGGTTGTGGTTCTGGAGTTCCTAGTCCGGAGGCTTTGTTTGCCAGGAGTGTGAGGAAGGAAGTCTGAAAACACAAGCTAGCATGAGGTTTGGGACCGAGGGCATGGCAGGCCCACTCTGCAGAGGCTGAATCGAGATCTCCTGCACTGAGGTCATGTCAACTATGAGACGTGCCTCAGGCTACAGTTTTTGTCCAGCATGGCCACTTCCTGAAGGGTGTGGGGGCTTCTTGAGGCCACTGAGGTTTGACTACGATGGGATTTGAGAACTACTCCAAACCTTAAGGTTTCCTTCTGCACGACAATCGAGTACTATTGGATGGTTCCAGGAGGCCCCATATGGAAAGACTCGAGAGCAGTTGTCTAAGCATGGATGCCTGGGAACGCCACCTCATATTCCCACTCTTTAGTCAGGACAAGGCTGGCTCAATCGGCGGGCTCTTGGGTGAGATACCCAGAGGGGAGAGTTGAAATGGACTCTCCTGAAGATGAGTCCTACTGTGGCTTGGTGGCCTGGGAGACCTGGATGTGGAGGTGGCTCAGGGACTCTGCAGGATTCTCCAACCTGAGGTGTTTGACACGGCTCCAACAAGGAAGCTTCCCATGTGGAGACGAGAGGAGTTCTGTTCAGTGCCTCAGGAAAGCCCCATATCCTGTTCTTCGAACCAAAGCCTCTGAGGAGTGACACCTGGAAAACAAAGCAAGAGTTGAGATTAGGGCCTAAGGGCCTGTCCGGCTCAACCTTCTATCTCTGTTGACATCTGTGTGCATATAATGTGTAGGTTCAGACATCTGAAAACCAAGGTTAGGAAGAGGTGACGGCATAAGACCATGGCGTGTCCGAAGTGCTGGGTGTGCGGCCAGCTGTCTCCTTGTCTGTCTGGACGTCTGGCTTCAGGCTGTGTCAGATAGAGCATGAGTGCCCAGAGCAGCCTATCTAGTTCGGGTACCTTCAAGGCCTGAGCAGGTTGATCCTCATCTGGGTTTTCTGGAGAGAGCCCCACAGGGAAACGTTTTTCTTCCATTGGGCAGACCCTGGGCTGGGTTGTGGTTCTGGAGTTTCTAGTCCGGAGGGTTTGTTTGCCAGGAGTGTGAGGAAGGAAGTCTGAAAACACAAGTTAGTGTGAGGTTTGGGACCGAGGGCACGGCAGGCCCACTCTGCAGAGGCTGAATCGAGATCTCCTGCACTGAGGTCATGTCAACTATGAGACGTGCCTCAGGCTAGAGTTTTTGTCCAGCATGGCCTCTTCCTGAAGGGTGTGGGGGCTTCATGAGGCCAGGGAGTTTTGCCAATGATGGGATTTGTGAACTACTCCAAACCTCAAGGTTTCCTTCTGCACGACTGTCGAGTGCTATTGGATGGTTCCAGGAGGCCCCATACCGAAATACCTGAGAGCAGGTGTCTAAGCATGGATGCCTCGGAACGCCACCTCATATTCCCACTCTTTAGTCCGGACAAGGCGGGCTCAATCTGCGGGCTCCTGGGTTAGCTACCCAGAGGGGAGAGTTGAAATGGACTCTCCTGAAGATGAGTCCTACTGTGGCTTGGTGGTCTGGGAGACCTTGGAATGTGGAGGTGGCTCAGGGACTCTGCAGGATTCTCCACCCTGAGGTGTTTGACACGGCTCCAACAAGGAAGCTTCCCATGTGGAGACCAGAGGAGTTCTATTCAGTGCCTCAGGAAAGCCCCATATCCTGTTCTTCGAACCAAAGCCTCTGAGGAGTGACACCTGGAAACCAAAGCAAGAGTTGAGATTAGAGCTTAAGGGCCTGTCCGGCTCAACCTTCTATCTCTGTTGACATATTTGTGCATCCCTCGTGGAGGTAGCTGCTCAGCTTGTGTCTGAATGCCGCTGTGTGTCCATAGAGGATCCCGGTAGTGGGATATCCTCGGGGGCCTTGAGTTTTTTCATATTCTGGAGGTGTGTCGCCAAAGGAATGGTCACAGTTTCCCAGGAGAGAGCAGGCACGGTCCTGTGTTATGGCTCCAGAGGACCCAGCCTAGAGGCTGTGTTTTCCAGGGCTGTGGGACAGATTTCTGAAAAAGCAAACTTGGCTCTGGTAGGGGCCAAGGTAATGGCAGGCCTGATCTCCAGTCCGTGAGGGGACATCCTCTGGATATCAATGGAGGGAAATTGGGAGGCAGTCGCTCAGGCTTTTGTCTCTGGGTGGTGCATTCACAGAGGCTGTTCAGGGTAGGGGTTGCCTCAGGGGACGAGGAAGAGCCTTCCTCTCGGGGTATTGTCCAAGCTCCCAAGTGTTTGTGTTCATTCTGTGGGAAGGGAAGAGTACTGTTTTCTGCCAAAGGGGACCCCACAGGATTGGGACTCTAGAGCACAGCAGTGGGTTCTCTCAACTGGAATACACACCATCTAGTTAGTCCTGGGGGCCTATGGGCATGGCAAGCACTATATGCAGGCTCTTGGTCCAGACCGTGACAGACCTTTTTTTGACATCGGCTCATGCTGATGGTCACACTGTGAATTTGTGCCCAAGCAGCACTCAAGTTTTGGCGTGGCATCTGTGGCCATGAAGGGTTCTCCCACGTGAAGGTGTGACTCCATGCGAAGAACAAGCATTACAGCCATGTTGAAGGCAGAGTTCTGATTTGTGATTCCGATACACAAACTCAGCTTTGGTTGGGGACGTCGGTATTGCAGGCCCAATCTACAAACCATGAGAAGAACTCATGAGGATTTGAATATAGAGCAGGTCTGAGGCTCTTGCTCAGGCATTTGTCTCTGGATGTTGTTCAGCGATGGCCGTGGAATGTCGGGAATGCCTCATGGGCCATGGAGGAATCTTCCTCTCTGAGGATATGGCCCGATTTCCAATTGTTTTTCGTCAGTCTGTGGGATGGGAGGACTCCTTTCATGTTTGTTACCTCAGGTATCCCACCAAAGAGGAATTCCAAAGCAAAGCCGTGGGGAAGACTGAAGGGACAACCCGAATTATGGTTAAAAATTTGGGCTAAGGGGCATGGCAAGCCCAATATGCTATCTCTTTATCCAGCCACTGAGAGGCCTTACTTGAGGACTGGGCTCAGGCTTAGGTTCACAATGTGTGTTTGTGACCAATGTGGCACGCGAGCATGGGTGGGGCCTCATGGGCCACACTGGTATCAACTACACTGAATGTTGGACAACATGCCAACCACAAGGTTTCTTGCCATGGGGAAGGAGTTCTGATTTCCTCATCATGTTCAACCCTGAGCAGTGATTGTAGATAAAGTCTAGTTTCTGAAGCCTGAAAACCGAGGTTGGGAAGAAAAAATGACCTTAGGCCATGGTGGAACGAATGCTCAGTGTGCGGCCAGCTGCCTGCATGGGGCCAGGAGGTCCAGGCTCAGGATGTGTCAGAAAGGACATTAGTGCCCTGGTCAGCTTAAGTATTTGGGGTACAGCAAAGGTCGGTGAGGTTGATCCTCATTTGGGGTTACTGGGTAGCAATGTTTTTCTTCTGGAGGGCAGGCAGAATGCTGCATTGTAGTTCTGGATTGCCAAACTGGAGGGCTTGTGGGCCAGTAGTCTGAGGACAGAAGTCAGGGAACACAAGCTAGGCTTAGGTTTCTGGGTGAGGCCATGGCAGGCACAATCTACAGACCTGAATCGAGATCTCGTGCATCTGAAGTCAGGGCGAGGATCAGACGATCGCTCAGGTTGGAGTTTCTGAACCTGATGGCCCCTTCATGAAGGGGGGGGCATCACGATGCCATGGGGGTTTTCCCACGATGGGAGTTTGAGAAGCACCAAAGTGCAGAGTGTTCTGCAGGGCAATTGAGACCTGTTGTTTGCTGCAGGCCAATGATTCTAAGCAGGGTTCTAAAGATGGATGGCTGGGTAGCCCACCTCGCATTCCAATTGTCTCCTAGCAACAAGACAGGTTAGATCTCCTGGATCTGTGGGGAGCAACCGAGGACGCTGAGTTGAAATGGACACCCCTGGGGATGGGTCCTAATGTGCTTTTGTGTCTATGGAGACCTTGGAATAAAGCGGTGGCACTGGAGACCTAAAGGGTTCTCCTAAACAGAGGCTTTGACACAGCTCCAACGTGCAAGTTTCTCATGTGTAGATGAGATGTTTTCTGATGGGTGAGTCAAGAAACAGCTATATGCTGCTTTTGAAATCCAGGCCTCTGAGGAGAGATGCCTGGATACCAAAGCAATGGATCTGATTAGTGCCTAGGGGCCTGTTCTTTCCTTTTTACCTCTGGGGACATCTGTCTATAGGTCTGAGTGCAGGTAGGTGCTCAGTTGGACTCAGATTGCCCGTTTTTCCTGGGAAGCCACCACTATTGAGATGGATCAGGGACTTTGGAGGTTTATCCTATTAGAAGGGTTGTGGCCATTGGAATGGGCACACACAATTTCCTTGGAGAGGCAAGTACAGTCCTCAGGTTTGGCTCCAGGGGCCTGAGCCTGTAGGTTGTGTAGGCCAGGGCTGTTTGGACAGTTGTCTGAAAACACAAACTCGGCTTATGTTTCGGGTCATAGGTATGGCAGGACTGATCTACAGACCATGAGGAGAACTCTTCGGGATTTGAAAGAGGGGCGAGTGTGAGGCTCCTGCTCAAGTTTTTGTCTCTGGATATCGTGTCACTCATGGTAGTGGAATTTCTGGGTGACTTCATGGGAAATGGACGAGTCTTACTCTCTGATGGTTTGGCCCCGTCCAACGAGTTTGAGGTCATACTGTGGGCTGGAAGAAGACCGTTTTTTTGTTGTTGTTGTTTTCTTTATTAACCTCAGGTGTCCCACCAAATGAGGGATTCCAGAGTAGAGCCCTGGGAAGGGGCGACTGGACAATCAAAATCTGGTTAAAAATTGGGGCCTAGGGACATGTCAAGCCCATTATGACATCTAATGGTCCAGCCACTGAGAGGACTTACTAGGGGACAGGACTCATGCTGAGGGTCACAATTCGTGTTTATGCCCTCGTTGCAGGCAAGAGTGGGCGGGGCCTCAGGGTGAATGCTGGTTTCTCCTTCACTGAACCTTGGAAAACGTGCCAACCACAAGGTTTCTTGCCATGGGTAAGGAGGAGTTCTGATTTCTGCATCACACTCACCCCTGGGCAGTGATTGGGGATAATGTCTCGTTTCTGAAGCCTGAAAAATGAGGTAGGGAAGAGATGATGACCTAAGGCCATGGCGGGTCTTATGTGCTCAGTGTGGCTAGCTTTCTGGGTGTTGGTCCGGAGGTCTGGGCTCACACTGTGTCCAACAGTGCATTAGTGCCCAGGTTAGACTAGATAATTTGGGTAAAGTCGAGTGCTGTGTAGGTTTATCCTCATTTAAGGTGCCTGGGCAGCTCATGAGGCAATACTTTTTTTTTTTTTTTTTTTAAAGGGCAGGCAGTATGCTGCATTGTGGGTCCGGAATTGACAAACTTGAGGGCTTCGGGGCCAGGAGTGTGAGGACGGAAGTCTGAGAACACAAGCTAGACTTGGGAATCAGGGCGAGGGCACGACAGGTACCCCCTGCAGATCTGAACCAATATCTCATGCATCTGAAGTCAGGGCGAGGATCAGACGTTGGCTCAGGTTGTAGTTTCCGTGCATGACGGCCGCACCATGAAGGGAGCGGAATCTCGAGGCCATTGAGGTTTTCCCACGTTGGGAGTTGTGGGATGCCCCCTTCAAGCATTCGTTCTGCGGGACAATGGAGACATGTTGGACAGCTCCAGCATATCCCACATGGAATGACTCCAGAGCACCGTTCGAGGATGGATGCCTGGGAAGCCCGCCTCCCAGGGCTTCCAATTGTCTCCTAGCAACAAGACAGTTTAGATCTGATGGCTCTGCGGGAGCAACCGGGGTGGCTGAGTTGAAATGGACTTTCCTAGGATGGGTCCTAATGTATTTTTGTGTCCATGAGGGCCTTGGAATGGGACAGTGGCACCGGAACCCTGAAGTACTCTCCTAAGCTTTTGACATAGCTCCCATGCACAGGATTCCTTGTGGAGACGAGATGAGTTCTGATGGGTGCCTCAGGAAAACCCCTATGCTCGTATTGGAATCAGGCTTTTGAGGAGACATGCCTGTAAACCAAAGCAATGGATCCTATTATGGCCTAGGGTCCTGTCTGGTTCAATCTTCTTCTCTGGGTATATCCATCTATGGTATGAGTGGAAGTAGATTTTCATCTGGTATCAGACAGCCCTTGTGTGTTCCGGGCGACCTACACTATTGGAATGGCCTCAGGGATTTGGCGGTTTCTCCTAATTGGTACGATTTTGGCAGATGCTTAGCTGGTGTCAGACGGCCCTTGTTTATCCCGGGCGACCTACACTATTGGGATGGCCTCAGGGTTTTGGCGGTTTCTCTTAATTTGTACAATTTTGGACAATGGAATGGGCAGAATTCCCATGGATTGGTAGGCACAGTCCTAAAGTGTGGCTCCAGGGGCCCCAGCCTGGAGGGTGTGTGGCCCAGGACTTTGAGGACAGAAGTCTGGAAACACAAACTCAGCTTAGGTTGAGAGACTTAGGTATGGCAGGCCCGATGTACAAACCATGAGAAGAACTCTTCAGGATATTAAGAAAGTGTGAATCTGAGGCGCTTGCTCAGGCTTTTGTCTCTGGATTTTTTATCAGCGCTGGCCGTTGAATGTCGGGGAGGACTCATGGGCCATGGACAAATCATCCTCTCTGAGGATTTGGCCAGATTCCCAATTGTTGTTCGTCAATCTGTGGGATGAGAGTACTCCTTTCAGTTTTGTTACCTCAGGTGTCCCACCAAAAGAGGAATTCCAAAGCAAAGCCGTGGGGAAGACTGAAGGGACAACCTGAACTATGGTTAAAAATTGGGGCCTAGGGGCATGGAACCCCAATATGCTATCTCTTCATCCAGCCACTGAGAGGCCTTACCTGAGGACTGGGCTCAGGCTGAGAGTCACAATGTGTGATTGGGACCCATGTGGTCCGCGAGCATGGGCGGGGCCTCATGGGCCACACTGGTTTCAACTACACTGAACGTTGGACAACATGCCAACCACAAGGATTCTTGCCATGGGGAAGGAGTTCTGATTTCTGAATCACGTTCAACCCCGGGCAGTGATTGAAGATAAGGTCTAGGTTCAGAAGCATGAAAAAAGAGGTTGGGAAGAGATGACGACCTAAGGCCATGGCGGCTCGATGTGCTCAGTGTGCAGCCAGCTGTCTGGGTGGGGCCAGGAGTTCCAGGCTCAGGCTGTGTCAGAAAGGGCATTAGTGACCTGGTCAGCCTATGTATTTGGGGTACAGCCAAGGTAGGTGCAGGTTGATCCTCATTTGGGGTTACTGGGTAGCCCCAGAGGGCAATGTTTTTCTTCTGGGGGGCAGGCAGAGTGCTGCATTGTAGTTCTGGATTGCCAAACTGGAGGGCTTGTGGGCCAGTAGTCTGAGGACAGAAGTCTGAGGCTTCGGTTTTTGGGTGAGGCCATGGCAGGCACAATCTACAGACCTGAATCGAGATCTCGTGCATCTGAAGTCAGGGCGAGGATCAGACGATCGCTCAGGTTGGAGTTTCTGTCCCTGATGGCCGCTTCATGAAGGGGGGGCATCTCGATGCCATGGGGGTTTTCCCACGATGGGAGGTGTGAGCAGCTCCAAACTGCAAAGAGTCTTCTGCAGGACAATTGAGACCTGTTGTTTGGCCCAGGCCATGATTCTGAGCAGGGTTCTAAGGATGCATGGCTGGGTAGCCCACCTCGCATTCCAATTGTCTCCTAGCAACAAGACAGGTTAGATCTGCTGGATCTGGGGGAGCAACCGAGGAGGCTGAGTTGAAATGGACTCTCCTGTGGATGGGTCCTAATGTGCTTTTGTGTCTAAGGAGACCTTGAAATGGTGCCCTGAAGGGTTCTCCTACACAGAGGCTTTAACACAGCTCCAACGTGCAAGTGTTCCTTGTGTAGATGAGATGTTTCCTGATGGGTGAGTCAAGAAACAGCCATATGCTGGTTTTGAAATCCAGGCCTCTGAGGAGAGATGCATGGAAAACAAAGCAATGGATCTGATTAGTGCCTAGGGACCCGGTCTTTCCTTTTTACCTCTGGGGAGATCTCTCTATGGGTCTGAGTGCAGGTAGGTGCTCAGATGGGCTCAGATTGCCCCTGTATTTCCTGGGAAGCCAGCACTAGTGCGATGGATCAGGGACTTTGGAGGTTTATCCAATTAGAAGGGTTGTGGCCATTGGAATGGGCACACACAAATCCCTTGGAGAGAGCAAGTACAGTCCTCATGTTTGGCTCCAGGGGCCTGAGCCTGTAGGTTGGGTAGGCCTGTTCTCTTTGGACAGTTGTCTGAAAACACAACCTCGGCTTATGTTTCGGGTCGTACGTATGGCAGGACTGATCTACAGACCATGAGGAGAACTCTTCGGGATTTGAAAAAAGGGCGAGTGTGAGGCTCTTGCTCAAGTTTTTGTCTCTGGATATCGTGTCACTCATGGTGGTGAAATTTCTGGGTGACTTCATGGGAAATGGACGAGTCTTACTCTCTGGTGGTTTGGCCCCGTCCAAAGTGTTTGGGGTAATTCAGTGTGATGGAAGAATTCCGTTTATTTGTTGTTGTTGTTTGCTTTTTTAACCTCAGTTGACCCACCAAATGAGGGATTCCAGAGTAGAGCCCTGGGGAGGGGCAACCGGACCATCAGAAATCTGGTTAAAAATTGGGGACTAGGGACATGTCAAGTCCATTATGACATCTTATGGTTCAGCCACTGAGAGGACTTACTAGAGTACAGGACTCATGCTGAGGGTCACAATGCGTGTTTATGCCCTCGTCGCACTCAAGAATGGGCGGGGCCTCAGGGTGAATGCTGGTTTCTCCTACACTGAACGTTGGACAACGTGCCAACCAGAAGGTTTCTTGCCATGCGTAAGGAGGAGTTCTGATTTCTGCATCACACTCACCCCTGGGCAGTGATTGGAGATAAGGTCTCAATTCTGAAGTTGAAAACTGATGTAGGGAATAGATGATGACCTAAGGTCATGGCAGGTCTTATATGCTCAGTGTGCGGTCAGCTTTCTGGGGGTTGGTCAGGAGGTCCGGCTCAGGTTGTGTCCGACAGTACTTTAGTGCACAGGTTAGACTATATAACTTTGGTAAATAGAATGCTGTGTATGTTTATCCTCATTTAAGGTGCCTGGGAAGCTCATGAGGCAATAATTTTTTTCTAGAGCGCAGGCAGTGTGCTGCATTGTGGGTCCGGAATTGCCAAACTTGAGGGATTCGGTGCCAGGGGTGTGAGGACGGAAGTCTGAGAAGAAAGCTAGACTTGGGTTTCAGGGCGAGAGCACGGCAGGTACCACCTGCAGCTCTGAACCAATATCTCATGCATCTGAAGTCAGGGCGAGGATCAGACGTTGGTTCAGGTTGGAGTTTCTGTGCATGACGGCCGCTTCATGAAGGGAGCGGAATCTCGAGGCCATTGAGGTTTTCCCACGTTGGGAGTTGGGGGATGCCCCCTTCAAGGATTCCTTCTGCGGGACAATTGAGACCTGTTGGACAGCTCCAGGACATCCCATATGAATGACTACAGAGCACCATACGAGGATGGATGCCTGGGAAGCCTTCCTCGCATTCTAATTTTCTCCTTGCAACAAGATAGTTTAGATCTGATGGCTCTGCGGGAGCAACCGGGGTGGTTGAGTTGAAATGGACTTTCCTGAGGTTGGGTCTTAATGGGTTTCGTGTCCCTGAGGGCCTTGGAATGGGGCACTGGCACCGGAACCCTGAAGTACTCTCCTAAGCTTCTGACATAGCTCCCATGCACAAGTTTCCTTGTGGAGAAGAGATGAGTTCTGATGGGTGCCTCAGGAAAACCCCTATGCTCGTATTGGAATCAGTCTTTTGAGGACACATGCCAGTAAACCAAAGCAATGGATCCTATTATGGACTAGGTTCCTGTCTGGTTCAATCTTCTTCTCTGGGGACATCCCTCTACGGTGTGAGTAGACATAGATGCTCAGCTGGTGTCAGACCCCCCTTGTTTGTCCCGGGCGACCTACACAATTGGGATGGCCTCATGGATTTTGCGGTTTCTCTTAATTTGTACAATTTTGGACAATGGAATGGGCAGAATTCCCATGGATTGGTAGGCACAGTCCTAATGTGTGGCGCCAGGGGCCCCAGCCTGGAGCGTGTGTGGCCCAAAATTTGAGGACAAAGTCTGAAAACACAAACTCAGCTTAGGTTTGGGGACGTAGCTATGGCATGCCCGATCTACAAACCATGAGAAGAATTCGTCAGGATATGAAGAAAGTGCGAATCTGAGGCGCTTGCTCAGGCTTTTGTCTCTGGATTTTGTATCAGCGCTGGCCGTGGAATGTCGGGGAGGCCTCATGGGCCATGGACGAATCTTCCTCTCTGAGGATTTGGCCGGATTCCCAATTGTTTTTCGTCAATCTGTGGGATGGGGGGACTCGTTTCAGTTTTGTTACCTCAGGTGTCCCACCAAAAGAAGAATTCCAAAGCAAACCGTGGGGAAGACTGAAGGGACTACCCGAACTATGGTTAAAAATTGGGGCCTAGGGGCATGGCAAGCCCAAAATGCTATATCTTCATACACCCACTGAGAAGCCTTACTTGAGGACTGAGCTCAGGCTGAGGTCACAATGTGTGTTTGGGACCCATGTGGCCCGCGAGCATGGGCGGGGCCTCATGGGCCACTCTGGTTTCAACTACACTGAACGTTGGTCAACATGCCAACCACAAGGTTTCTTGCCATGGGGAAGGAGTCCTGATTTCTGCATCACGTTCAACCCTGGGCAGTGATTGGAGATAAGGTCTAGGATCTGAAGCCTGAAAACCGAGGTTGGGAAGAGATGACGACCTAAGGCCATGGCGGCTCGATGTGCTCAGTGTGCGGCCAACTGCCTGGGTGGGGCCAGGAGTTCCAGGCTCAGGCTGTGTCAGAAAGGGCATTAGTGCCCTGGTCAGCCTATACATTTGGGGTACAGCCAAGGTAGGTGCAGGTTGATCCTCATTTGGGATTACTGTGTAGCCCCTGAGGGCAATGTTTTTCTTCTGGACGGCAGGAAGAGTGCTGCATTGTAGTTCTGGATTGCCAAACTGGAGGGCTTGTGGGCCAGTAGTCTGAGGACAGAAGTCAGGGAACACAAGCTAGGCTTAGGTTTCTGGGTGAGGCCATGGCAGGCACAATCTACAGACCTGAATCGAGATCTCGTGCATCTGAAGTCAGGGCGAGGATCAGACGATCGCTCAGGTTGGAGTTTCTGAACCTGATGGCCCCTTCATGAAGGGGGGGCATCACGATTCCATGGGGGTTTTCCCACGATGGGAGTTTGAGAAGCTCCAAAGTGCAGAGAATTCTGCAGGACAATTGAGACCTGTTGTTTGGCTCCAGGCCAATGATTCTGGGCAGGGTTCTAAGGATGGATGGCTGGGTAGCCCACCTCGCATTCCAATTGTCTCCTAGCAACAAGACAGTTTAGATCTCCTGGATCTGTGGGGAGCAACCGAGGGCGCTGAGTTGAAATGGACACCCCTGGGGATGGGTCCTAATGTGCTTTTGTGTCTATGGAGACCTTGGAATGAAGCGGTGGCACTGGGGACCTAAAGGGTTCTCCTAAACAGAGGCTTTGACACAGCTACAACGTGCAAGTTTCCCATGTGTAGATGAGATGTTTTCTGATGGGTGAGTCAAGAACAGCCATATGCTGGTTGTGAAATCCAGGCCTCTGAGGAGAGATGTCTGGAAACCAAAGCAATGGTTCTGATAAGTGCCTAGGGGCCTGTTCTTTCCTTTTTTCCTCTGGGGACATCTGTCTATGGGTCTAAGTGCAGGTAGGTGCTCAGATGGGCTCAGATTGCCCCTGTGTTTCCTGGGAAGCCACCACTATTGGGATGGATCAGGGACTTTGGAGGTTTATCCTATTAGAAGGGATGTGGCCATTGGAATGGGCACACACAATATCCTTGGAGATGGCAAGTACAGTCCTCAGGTTTGGCTCCAGGGGCCTGAGCCTGTAGGTTTTGTAGGCCAGGGCTGTTTGGACTGTTGTCTGAAAACACAACCTCGGCTTATGTTTCGGGTCATAGGTATGGCAGGACTGATCTACAGACCATGAGAAGAACACTTCGGTATTTGAAAAAAGGGCGAGTGTGAGGCTCTTGCTCAAGTTTTTGTCTCTGGACATCGTGTCACTCATGGTGCTGACATTTCTGGGTGACTTCATAGGAAATGGACGATCTTACTCTCTGGTGGTTTGGCCCCGTCCAAAGTGTTTGGGATCATTCTGTGTGATGGAAGAATTCCGTTTTGTTGTTGTTGTTGTTGTTGTTTTCTTTTTTAACCTCAGGTGACCCACCAAATGAGGGATTCCAGAGTAGAGCCCTGGGGAGGGGCAACTGGATAATCAGAAATCTGGTTAAAAATTGGGGCCTAGGGACATGTCAAGCCCATTATGACATCTTATGGTCCAGCCACTGAGAGGACTTACTAGAGGACAGTACTCATGCTGAGGGTCACAATGCGTGTTTATGCCCTCGTCGCACTCAAGAATGGGCGGGGTCACACGGTGAATGCTGGTTTCTCCTACACTGAACTTTGGACAACGTGCCAACCACAAGGTTTCTTGCCATGGGTAAGGAGGAGTTCTGATTTCTGCATCATACTCACCCCTGGGCAGTGATTGGAGATAAGGTCTAGGTTCTGAAGCCTGAAAACAGAGGTAGGGAAGAGATGATGACCAAAGGGCATGGCGGGTCTTATGTGCTAACTGTGCGGTCAACTTTCTGGGGGTTGGTCAGGAGGTCCGGGCTCAGGTTGTGTCCGACAGTGCTTTAGTGCACAGGTTAGACTATATACCTTGGGTAAAGTAGAGTGCTGTGTAGGTTAATCCTCATTTAAGGTGCCTGGGAAGATCATGAGGCAATAATTTTTTTCTAGAGGGCAGGCAGAGTGCTGCATTGTGGTTCCGGAATTGCCAAACTTGAGGGCTTCGGGGCCAGGGGTGTGAGGACGGAAGTCTGAGAAGAAAGCTAGACTTGGGTTTCAGGGCGAGGGCACCCCAGGTACCCCCTGCAGCTCTGAATCAATATCTCATTCATCTGAAGTCAGAGCGAGGATCAGATGTTGGCTCAGGTTGGAGTTTCTGTGCATGACGGAGGTTTCATGAAGGGAGCGGAATCTCGAGGCCATTGAGGTTTTCCCACGTTGGGAGTTGTGGGATGCCCCCTTCAAGGATTCCTTCTGCGGGACAGTTGAGACCTGTTGAACAGCTCCAGACATCCCAGATGGAATGACTCCAGAACACCATGCGAGGACGGATGACTTGGAAGCCCGCCTCGCATTCCAATTGTCTCATAAAACAAGACAGTTTAGATCTGATGGCTCTGCGGGAGCAACCGGGGTAGCTGAGTTGAAATGGACTTTCCTTAGAATGGGTCCTAATGGGTTTTTGTGTCCCTGAGGGCCTTGGAATGGGGTGGTGGCCCCGGGACCATGAAGTACTCTCCTAAGCTTCTGACATAGCTCCCATGCACAGGTTTCATTGTGGAGACGAGATGAGATCTGATGGGTGCCTCAGGAAAACCCCTATGCTCGTATTGGAATCAGGCTTTTGAGGAGACATGCCTGTAAACCAAAGCAATGGATCCTATTATGGCCTAGGGTCCCGTCTGGTTCAATCTTCTTCTCTGGGGACATCCATCTATGTTATGAGTGGAGGTAGATGCTCAGCTGGTGTCAGACCGCCCTTTTTTGTCCCGGGCGACCTACACTATTGGGATGGCCTCAGGGATTTGGCGGTTTCTCTTAATTTGTACAATTTTGGACAATGGAATGGGCAGAATTCCCATGGATTGGTAGGCACAGTCCTAATGTGTGGCTCCAGGGGCCCCAGCCGGAGGGTGTGTGGCCCAGGACAGAAGTCTGAAAACACAAACTCAGGTTAGGTTTGGGGACGGAGATATGGCAGGCCAGATCTGCAAACCATGAGAATAATTCTTCAGGATATGAAGAAAGTGCGAATCTGAGGCGCTTGCTCAGGCTTTTGTCTCTGGATTTTGTATCAGCGCTGGCCGTGGAATGTCGGGGAGGCCTCATGGGCCATGGACGAATCTTCCTCTCTGAGGATTTGGCCCGATTCCCAATTGTTTTTCGTCAATCTGTGGGATGGGGGGACTCCTTTCAGCTTTGTTACCTCAGGTGTCCCACCAAAAGAGGAATTCCAAAGAAAAGCCGTGGGGAAGACTGAAGGGACAACCCGAACTATGGTTAAAAATTGGGGCCTGGGGCATGGCAAGCCCAATATGCTATCTCTTCATCCAGCCACTGAGAGGCCTTACTTGAGGACTGGGCTCAGGCTGAGAGTCACAAAGTGTGATTGGGACCCATGTGGCCCGCGACCATGGGCGAGCCTTATGGGCCAAACTGGTTTCAACTACACTGAACGTTGGACAACATGCCAACCACAAGGTTTCTTGCAATGGGGAAGGAGTTCTGATTTCTGCATCAGCTTCAACCCTGGGCAGTGATTGGAGATAAGGTCTAGGTTCTGAAGCCTGAAAACTGAGGTTGGGAAGAGATGAAGATCTAAGGCCATGGCAGCTCCATATGCTCAGTGTGCGGCCAGCAGTCTGGGTGGGGCTAAATGTTCCAGGCTCAGGCTGTGTCAGAAAGGGCATTAGTGCCCTGGTCAGCCTATACATTTGGGGTACAGCCAAGGTAGGTGCAGGTTGATCCTCATTTGGGATTACTGTGTAGCCCCTGAGGGCAATGTTTTTCTTCTGGACGGCAGGAAGAGTGCTGCATTGTAGTTCTGGATTGCCAAACTGGAGGGCTTGTGGGCCAGTAGTCTGAGGACAGAAGTCAGGGAACACAAGCTAGGCTTAGGTTTCTGGGTGAGGCCATGGCAGGCACAATCTACAGACCTGAATCGAGATCTCGTGCATCTGAAGTCAAGGCGAAGATCAGACGATCGCTCAGGTTGGAGTTTCTGAACCTGATGGCCCCTTCACGAAGGGGGGGCATCACGAGGCCATGGGGGTTTTCCCACGTTGGGAGGTGTGAGCAGCTCCAAACTGCAAAGAGTCTTCTGCAGGACAATTGAGACCTGTTGTTTGGCTCAAGGCCATGATTCTGAGCTGGGTTCTAAGGATGGATGGCTGGGTAGCCCACCTCGCATTCCAATTGTCTCCTAGCAACAAGACCGGTTAGATCTGCTGGATCTGGGGGAGCAACCGAGGAGGCTGAGTTGAAATGGACTCTCCTGCGGATGGGTCCTAATATGCTTTTGTGTCTATAAAGACCTTGGAATGGTGCCCTGAAGGGTTCTCCTACACAGAGGCTTTGACACAGCTCCAACGTGCAAGTTTCCCATGTGTAGATGAGATGTTTTCTGATGGGTGAGTCAAGAAACAGCCATATGCTGGTTTTGAAATCCAGGCCTCTGAGGAGAGATGCCTGGAAAACATAGCAATGGATCTGATTAGTGCCTAGGGACCCGGTCTTTCCTTTTTACCTCTGGGGAGATCTCTCTATGGGTCTGAGTGCATGTAGGTGCTCAGAAGGGCTCAGATTGCCTCTGTATTTCCTGGGAAGCCGGCACTAGTGCGATGGATCAGGGTTTTTGGAGGTTTATCCTATTAAAAGGGTTGTGGCCATTGGAATGGGCACACACAATTCCCTTGGAGATGGCAAGTACAGTCCTCAGGTGTGGCTCAAGGGGCCTGAGCCTGTAGGTTGTGTAGGCTAGGGCTGTTTGTACAGTTGTCTGAAAACACAACCTCGGCTTATGTTTCGGGTTGTACGTATGGCAGGATTGATCTACAGACCATGAGGAGAACTCTTCGGGATTTGAAAAAAGGGCGAGTGTGAGGCTCTTGCTCAAGTTTTTGTCTCTGGATATCGTGTCACTCGTGGTGATGAAATTTCTGGTTGACTTCATGGGAAATGGACGTGTCTTACTCTCTGGTGGTTTGGCCCCGTCCAAAGTGTTTGGGGTCATTCTGTGTGATGGAAGAATTCCGTTTTTTTGTTTTTGTTATTTTATTTTTTAACCTCAGGTGACCCACCAAATGAGGGATTCCAGAGTAGAGCCCTGGGGAGGGGCAACCGGACAATCAGAAATCTGGTTAAAAATTGGGGCCTAGGGACATGTCAAGCCCATTATGACATCTAATGGTCCAGCCACTGAGAGGACTTACTAGAGGACAGGACTCATGCTGAGGGTCACAATGCGTGTGTATGCCCTCGTCGCACTCAAGAATGGGCAGGGCCTCAGGGTGAATGCTGGTTTCTGCTACACTGAACTTTGGACAACGTGCCAACCACAAGGGTTCTTGCCATGGGTAAGGAGGAGTTCTGATTTCTGCATCACACTCACCCCTGGGCAGTGATTGGAGATAAGGTCTCGGTTCTGAAGCCTGAAAACTGAGGTAGGGAAGAGATGATGACCTAAGTCCATGGCGGGTCTTATGTGCTCAGTGTGCGGTCAGCTTTCTGGGGGTTGGTCAGGAGGTCCGGGCTCAGGTTGTGTCCGACAGTGCTTTAGTGCACAGGTTAGACTATATAACTTGGGTAAAGTCGAGTGCTGTGTAGGTTTATTCTCATTTAAGGTGCCTAGGAAGCTCATGAGGCAATAATTTTTTTCTAGAGGGCAGGCAGAGTGCTGCATTGTGTGTCCGGAATTGCCAAACTTGAGGGCTTCGGGGCCAGGCGTGTGAGGATGGAAGTCTGAGAAGGAAGCTAGACTGGGTTTCAGGGCGAGGACACGGCTGGAACCCCTTCAGCTCTGAACCAATATCTCATGCATCTGAAGTCAGGGCGAGGATCAGACGTTGGCTCAGGTTGTAGTTTCTGTGCATGACGGACGCTTCATGAAGGGAGCGGCATCTCAAGGCCATTGAGGTTTTCCCACGTTGGGAGTTGTGGGGTGCCCCTTTCAAGGATTCCTTCTGCGGGACAATTGAGATCTGTTGGACAGCTCCAGGACATCCCAGATGGAATGACTCCAGAGCTCATGCGAGGATGGATGCCTGGGAAGCCCGCCTCGCATTCCAATTGTCTCCTAGCAACAAGACAGTTTAGATCTGATGGCTCTGCGGGAGCAACCGGGGTGGCTGAGTTGAAATGGACTTTCCTGAGGTTGGGTCCTAATGGGTTTTTGTGTCCCTGAGGGCCTTGGATTGGGGTCGTGGCCTCCGGACCCTGAAGTACTCTCCTAAGCTTCTGACATAGCATCCATGCACAGGTTTCCTTGTGGAGACGAGATGAGTTCTGATGGGTGCCTCAGGAAAACCTCTATGCTCGTATTGGAATCAGGCTTTTGAGGAGACATGCCTGTAAACCAAAGCAATGGATCCTATTATGGCCTAGGGTCCCGTCTGGTTCAATCTTCTTCTCTGGGGACATCCATCTATGTTATGAGTGGAGGTAGATGCTCAGCTGTTGTCAGACCGCCCTTGTTTGTCCCGGGCGACCTACACTATTGGGATGGCCTCAGGGATTTGGCGGTTTCTCTTAATTTGTACAATTTAGGACAATGGAATGGGCAGAATTCCCATGGATTGGTAGGCACAGTCCTAATGTGTGGCTCCAGGGGCCCCAGCATTGAGGGTGTGTGGCCTAGGACTTGAGGACAGAAGTCTGAAAACACAAACTCAGCTTAGGTTTGGGGACGTAGGTATGGCAGGCCCACTCTACAGTCCATGAGAAAAAGTATTCAGGATATGAAGAAAGTGCGAATCTGAGGCGCTTGCTCAGTCTTTTGTCTCTGGATTTTGTATCAGCGGTGGCCGTGGAATGTCGGGGAGGCCTCATGGGCTATGGACGAATCTTCCTCTCTGAGGATTTGGCCCGATTCCCAATTGTTTTTGGTCAATCTGTGGGATGGGAGGACTCCTTTCAGTTTTGTTACCTCATGTGTCCCACCAAAAGAGGAATTCCAAAGCAAAGCCGTGGGGAAGACTGAAGGGACAACCCGAACTATGGTTAAAAATTGGGGCCTAGGGGCATGGCAAGCCCAATATGCTATCTCTTCATCCAGCCACTGAGAGGCCTTACTTGAGCCTGGGCTCAGGCTGAGAGTCACAATGAGTGTTTGGGACCCATATGGCCAGCGAGTATGGGCGGGGCCTCATGGGCCACTCTGGTTTCAACTACACTGAACGTTGGAAAACATGCCAACCACAAGGTTTCTTGCCATGGGGAAGGAGTTCTGATTTCTGCATCACGTTCAACCCTGGGCAGTGATTGTAGATAAGGTCTAGGTTCTGAAGCCTGAAAACCGAGGTTGGGAACAGATGACGACCTAAGGCCATGGAGCCTTGATGTGCTCAGTCTGCGGCCACCTGTCTGGGTGGGGCCAGGAGGTCCAGGCTCAGGCTGTGTCAGAAAAGGCATTAGTGCCCTGGTCTGCCTTTGTATTTGGGGTACAGCCAAGGTCGGTGCCGGTTGATCCTCATTTGGGGTTACTGGGTAGCCCCAGAGGACAATGTTTTTTCTTCTGGAGGGCAGGCAGAGTGCTGAATTGTAGTTCTGGATTGCCAAACTGGAGGGCTTGTGGGCCAGTAGTCTGACGACAAAAGTCTGAGAACACAAGCTAGGCTTAGGCCTCTGGGTGAGGCCATGGCAGGCACAATCTACAGACCTGAATCGAGATCTCGTGCTTCTGAAGTCAGGGCGAGGATCAGACGATCGCTCAGGTTGGAGTTTCTGTCCCTGATGGCCGCTTCATGAGGGGGGGCATCAAGAGCCATGGGGGTTTACCCACGATGGGAGTTGTGAGCAGCTACAAACTGCAAAGAGTCTTCTGCAGGACAAGTGAGACCTGTTGTTTGGGGCCAGGCCATTATTCTGAGCAGAGTTCTAAGGATGGATTGCTGGGTAGCCCACCTCGCATTCCAATTGTCTCCAAGCAACCAGACATTTAGATCTGCTGGATCTCGGGGAGCAACTTAGGAGGCTGAGTTTAAATGGACTCTCCTGTGGATGGGTCCTAATGTGCTTTTGTGTCTATGGAGACCTTGGAATGAAGCGGTGGCACGTGGGCCCTGAAGGGTTTTCCTAAACAGAGGCTTTGACACAGCTCCAACGTGCAAGTTTCCCATGTGTATATGACATGTTTTCTGATGGGTGAGTCAAGAAACAGCCATATGCTGGTTTTGAAATCCAGGCCTCTGAGGAGAGATGCCTGGAACCAAAGAAATGGATCTGATTAGTGCCTATGGGTCTGTTCTTTCCTTTTTACCTCTGGGGATATCTGTCTATGTGTCTGAGTGCAGGTAGGTGAACAGATGTGCTCAGATTGCTCCTGTTTTTCCTGGGAAGACAGCACTAGTGAGATGGATCGGGGACTTTGGAGGTTTATCCTATTAGAAGGGTTGTGGCCATTGGAATGGGCACACACAATTCCCTTGGAGAGGGCAAGTACAGTCCTCAGGTTTGGCTCCAGGGGCCTGAGCCTGTAGGTTGTGTACGCCAGGGCTGTTTGGATAGTTTTCTGAAAACACAACCTCGGCTTATGTTTCAGATCGTAGGTATGGCAGGACTGATCTACAGACCATGAGGAGAACTCTTCGGGATTTGAAAAAAGGGCGAGTGTGAGGCTCTTGCTCAAGTTTTTGTCTCTGGATATCGTGTCACTCATGGTCGTGAAAATTCTGGGTGACTTCATGGGAAATGGACGAGTTTACTCTCTGGTGTTTTGGCCCCGTCCAAAGGATTTGGAGTCATTCTGTGTGATGGAAGAAGTCCGTTTTTTTGTTGTTGTTGTTTTCTTTTTTAACCTCAGGTGTCCCACAAAATGAGGGATTCCAGAGTAGAGCCCTGGGGAGGGGCGACTGAACAATCAGAAATCTGTTTAAAATGGGCCTAGGGACATGTCAAGCACATTATGACATTTTATGGTCCAGCCGCTGAGAGGACTTTCTAGAGGACAGGACTCATGCTGAGGGTAACAATGCGTGTTGCTGCCCTCGTCGCACTCAACAATGGGCGGGGCCTCAGGGTGAATGCTGGCTTCTCCTACACTGAACGTTGGACAACGTGCCAACCACAAGGGTTCTTGCCATGGGTAAGGAGGAGTTCTGATTTCTGCATCACATTCACCCCTGGGCAGTGATTGGAGATAAGGTCTCGGTTCGGAAGCCTGAAAACTGACGTAGGGGAGAGATGATGACCTAAGGCCATGGCGGCTCTTATGTGCTCAGTGTGCGGTCAGCTTTCTCCGGGTTGATCAGGAGGTCCGGGCTCAGATTGTGTCGGACAGTGCTTTAGTGCCCAGGTTAGACTATATAATTTGGGTAAATTCGAGTGCTGTGTAGGTTTATCCTCATTTAAGGTGCCTAGGAAGCTCATACGGCAATAATTTTTTTCTAGAGGGCAGGCAGAGTGCTGCATTGTGGGTCCGGAATTGCCAATCTTGAGGGCTTCGGGGTGAGGGGGGAGAGGACGGAAGTCTGAGAAGACAAGCTAGACTTGGGTATCAGGCCGAGGGCACGGCAGGTACCTCCTGCAGATCTGAACCAATATCTCATGCATCTGAAGCTAGGGCGAGGATCAGACGTTGGCCAGGTTGGAGTTTCTGTGCATACAGCCCCTTCATGAAGGGAGCGGAAACTCGAGGCTATTGAGGTTTTCCCACGTTGGGAGTTGTTGGATGCTCCCTTCAAGGATTCCTTTTGCGGGACAATTGAGACCTGTTGGACAGCTCCAGGAAATCCCGTATGGAATGACTCCAGAGCACCATTCGAGGATGGATGCCTGGGAAGTCCGCCTCACATTCCAATTGTTTCCTAGCAACAAGAGAGTTTAGATCTGATTTCTCTGCGGGAGCTACCGTGGTGGCTGAGTTGAAATGGACTTAAATGAGGATGGGTCCTAATTGGTTTTTGTGTCCCTGAGGGCCTTGGAATGGGGCTGTGGCCCCGGGACTTTGAAGTACTCTCCTAAACTTCTGACATAACTCGCATGCACAGGTTTCCTTGTGGAGACGAGATGAGTTCTGATGGGTGCCTCAGGAAAACCCCTATGCTCCTATTGGAATAAGGCTTTTGAAGAGACATGCCTGTAAACTAAAGCAATGGATTCTATTATGGCCTAGGGTCCTGTCTGGTTCAATCTTCTTCTTTGCGGACATCCATCTATGGTATGAGTGGAGGTAGATGGTCAGCTGATATCAGACCGCCCTTGTTTGTCCCGGGCGACCTACACTATTGGGATGGCCTCAGGGATGGCGGTTTCTCTTAATTTGTACGATTTTGGATGATGGAATGGGCAGAATTCCCATGGATTGGTAGGCACAGTCCTAATGTGTGGCTCCAGGGGCCCCAGCCTGGAGGGTGTGTGGCCCATCACTTTGAGGACAGAAGTCTGAAAACACAAACTCAGCTTAGTTTTGGGGACGTAGGTATGGCAGGACCGATCTACAAATCATGAGTAGAAATCTTCAGGATATGAAGAAAGTGCGAATCTGAGGCGCTTGCTCAGGCTTTTGACTCTGGATTTTGTATCTGCGGTGGCCGTGGAATGTCGGGGAGGCCTCATGGGCCATGGACGAATCTTCCTCTCTGAGGATTTGGCCCGATTCCCAATTGTTTTTCTTCAATCTGTGGGATGGGAGGACTCCTTTCAGTTTTTTTACCTCAGGTGTCCCACCTAAAGAGGAATTGCAAAGCAAAGCCGTGGGGAAGACTGAAGGGATACCCCGAACTATGGTAAAAAATTGGGGACTTGGGGCATGGCAATCCCAATATGCTATCTCTTCATCCAGCCACTGAGAGGCCTTACTTGAGGACTGGGCTCAGGTTGAGAGTCACAATGTGTGTTTGGGACCCATGTGGCACGCGAGCATGGGCGGGGCCTCATGGGCCACTCTGGTTTCAACTACTCTGAACGTTGGACAACATGCCAACCACAAGGTTTCTTGCCATGGGGAAGGAGTTCTGATTTCTGCATCACGTTCAACCCTGGGCAGGGATTGGCGATAAGATCTAGGTTCTGAAGCCTGAAAACCGAGGTTGGGAAGAGATGACGACCTAAGGCCATGGCGGCTCCATGTGCTCAGTGTGTGTCCAGGTGTCTGGGTGGGGCCAATAGGTCCAGGCTCAGGCTGTGTCAGAAAGGTCATTAGTGCCCTGGTCGGCCTTTGTATTTGGGGTACAACCAAGGTAGGTGCAGGTTGATCCTCATTTGGGGTTACTGGGTAGCCCCAGAGGGCAATGTTTTTCTTCTGGGTGGCAGGCAGAGTGCTGCATTGTAGTTCTGGATTGCCAAACTGGAGGGCTTGTGGGCCAGTAGTCTGAGGACAGAACTCTGAGAGCACAAGCTAGGCTTAGGTTTCTGAGTGAGGACATGGCAGGCACAATCTACTGACCTGAATCGAGACCTCGTGATCTGAAGTCAGGGCGAGGATCAAACGATTGCTCACTATGGAGTTTCTGTCCCTGATGGCTATTCATGAAGAGGGGGCATCACGAGGCCATGGTGGTTTTCCCACGATGGGAGTTTTGAGTAACCCCAAACTTCAAAGAGTCTTCTGCAGGACAATTGAGACCTGTTGTTTGGCTCCAGGCCAATGATTCTGAGCAGGGTTTTAAGGATGGATGGATGGGGAGCCCACCTCGCATTCCAATTGTCTCCTAGCAATAAGACATTTTAGATCTGCTGGGTCTGGGGGAGCAACCGAGGAGGCTGAGTTGAAATGGACTCTCCTGCGGATGGGTCTTAATGTGCTTTTGTGTCTAAGGACACCTTGGAATGGGGCCCTGAAGGATTCTCCTACACAGAGGCTTTGACACAGCTCCAACGTGCAAGTTTCCCAAGTGTAGATGAGATGTTTTCTGATGGGTGAGTCAAGAAACAGCCATATGCTGGTTTTGAAATCCAGGCCTCTGAGGAGAGATGCCTGGAAAACAAAGCAATAAATCTGATTAGTGCCTAGGGACCCCGTCTTTCCTTTTTACCTTTGGGGAGATCTGTCTATGGGTCTCTGTGCAGGTAGGTGCTCAGATGGGCTCAGATTGCCCCTGTATTTCCTGGGAAGCCGGCACTAGTGCGATGGATCAGGGTCTTTGGAGGTTTATCCTATTAGAAGGGTTGTGGCCATTGGAATGGACACACACAATTCCCTTGGAGAGGGCAAGTACAGTCCTTCAGGTTTGGCTCCAGGGGCCTGAGCCTGTAGGTTGTGTAGGCCAGGGCTGTTTGGACAGTTGTCTGAAAACACAACCTCGGCTTATGTTTCGGGTCATAGGTATGGCAGGACTGATCTACAGACCATGAGGAGATCACTTCGGGATTTGAAAAAGGGCGAGTGTGAGGCTCTTGCTCAAGTTTTTGTCTCTGGATATCGTGTCACTCATGGTGGTGAAATTTCTGGGTGACTTCCTGGGAAATGGACGAGTCTTATTCTCTGGTGGTTTGGCCCCGTCCAAAGGGTCATATGAAGAAAGAGCGTGTCTGAGGCGCTTGCTCAGGCTTTTGTCTCTGGATTTTGTATCAACAATGGCCGTGGAATGTGGGGAGGCCTCATGAGCCTTTGACAAATCTTCCTCTCTGTGGATTTGGCCTGGTTCCAATTGTTTTTCGTCAATCTGTGGGATGGGAGGTCTCCTTTCAAGTTTATTCCCTCAGGTGTCCGAACAAAAGAGGAATTCCAAAGCAGAGCCCTGGGGAAGAGTGAAGGGACAACCCAATCGGTGGTTAAAAATTGGGGACTAGGCGCATGGCAGGCCCAATATGCTGTCTCTTCATCCAGCCACTGAGAGGCCTTACTTGAGCTTGGGCTCAGGCTGAGGGTCACAATGTGTGTTTGTGACCAATGTGGCCCGTGAACCTGGGCGGGGCCTCATGGCCCAACTGGTTTCAACTACACTGAACTTTGGACAATGTGCCAAACACAAGGTCTATTGCCATGGGGAAGATGTTCTGATTTCTGCACATTTACAACGCTGGGCAGAGGTTGGACATAAGGTCTAGGTCCTGAAGCCTGAAAACCCGCAGTTGGGAAGAGATGACGACCTAAGGCCATGGCGGGTCTGATATGCTCAGTGTGGGGTCAGCTGCCTGGGTGTTGGTCAGGAGTTTCTGGCTCAGGTTGTGTCAGACAGTGCATTAGTGCATAGGTTAGACTATATAATTTGGGTACAGTCGAGTGCCGTGTAGGTTTATCCTCATTTGAGGTGCCTGGGCTGCTCATTGGGCAAGATATTTTTTCTAGAGGGCAGGCAGAGTACTGCATTGTGGGTCCCGAATTGCCAAACTTGAGGGCTTCTAGGCCACGAGTGTGAGGACAGAAGTCTGAGAACACAAGCTAGACTTGGGCTACAGGCCGAGGGCACGGCAGGTACCCCCTGCAGATCGGAACCAATATCTCAAGCATCTGAAGTCACGGCGAGGATCAGAGGTTGGCTCAGGTTGGAGTTTCTGTGTATGACTGACCCTTCATGAACGGAGCGGAATCTCAAGGCCATAGAGGTATTCCCACGTTGGGCGTTGTGGGATGCCCTCTTCAAGGATTCCTTCTGCGGGACATTTGTGACTTGTTGAGAAGATCCAGGACATCGCATATGGAATGACTCCAGAGCACCGTTCGAGGATGGATGCCAGGGAAGCCCGCCTCGCATTCCAATTGTCTCCTAGCAACAATACAGTGAGATCGGATGGCTCTGAAGGAGCAACCTGGGTGGCTGCTTTGAAATGGACTTTTCTGAGGATGGGGCCTAATGTGTTTTGTTTCCATGAGGGCCTTGGAAAGGGGCGGTGGTACCGGGACGCTGAAGTATTCTCCTAAGCTTTTGACATAGTTCCCATGCACAAGTTTCCCTGTGGAGACGAGATTTGTCTGACGGGTGTCTCAGTAAACCCCTTATGCTGGTATTGGAATCCAGGCTTTTGAGGAGACATGCCTGTAAACCTAAGCAATGGATCCGATTATGGCCTAGAGTCCTGTCTGGTTCAATCTTCTTATCTGGGGATATCCATCTATGGAATGAGTGGAGGTGGATGCTCACCTGGTGTCAGACCTCCCTTTTTTGTCCTTGGAGACCTACACTACTGGGATGGCCTCGGGGACTTTGAGAATTCTCATAATTTGTACGATTTTGGAAAATGAAATGGGCAGAATTCCCATGGATTGGGTAGGTCAGTCCTAATGAGTGGCTCCAGTGGCCCCAGCCTGGAGGGTGTGTGGCCCAGGACTTTTAGGACAGAAGTCTGAAAACACAAACTCAGCTTAGGTTTGGGGACGTAGGTATGGCAGGCCCAATTTACAAACCATGAGAACTCTTCAGGATATGAAGAAAGAGCGAGTCTGAGGCACTTGCTCAGGCTTTGGTCTCTGGATTTTGTATCAACAATGGCTGTCGAATGTGGGGAGGCCTCCTGGGCCATGGACGAATCTTCCTCTCTGTGGATTTGGCCCGGTCCCAATTTCTTTCCGTCAATATGTGGGATGGGATGTCTCCTCTCAGGTTTGTTACCTCAGGTGTCCCAATCAAAGAGGAATTCGAAAGCAGAGCCCTGGGGAAGAGGGAAGGGACCACCCAAACTATGGTTAAAAATTGGGGCCTAGGGGAATGGCAGGCCCAATATGCTACTCTTCATCCAGCCACTGAGAGGCCTTACTTGAGGACTGGGCTCAGGCTGAGGGTCACAATGTGTGTTTGTGACCAATATGGCACACGAGCATGGACGGGGCCTCATGGGCCACACTGGTTTCAACTACTCTGGACTTTGGAAAACATGCCAATCACAAGATCTCTTGCCATGGGGAAATTGTTCTGATTTCTGCATCATTGTCAACCATGGGCAGTGGTTGGGGATAAGGTCTAGATTTTGAAGCCTGAAAAAACGCAGTTGGGAAGAGATGACGACCTAAGGCCATGGCGGGTCTGATATGCTCAGTGTGCGGTCAGCTGCCTGAAATTGGTCAGAGGTTCTGGCTCACGTTGTGTCAGACAGTGCATTAGTGCCCAGGTTAGACTATAAAAATTTGGGTACAGTCGAGTGCCGTGTAGGTTTATCCTCATTTGAGGAGAATGGGCAGCTCATTAGGCAAGATATTTTTTCTAGAGGGCAGGCAGAGTGCTGCATTATGGGTCTGGAATTGCCAAAATTGAAAGCTTCTGGGACACGAGTGTGAGGACAGAAGTCTGAAAACACAAGCTAGACTTGGGCTTCAGGCCGAGGGCACGGCAGGTACCCACTGCAGATCTGAACAAATATCTCAAGCATCTGAAGTCACCGCGAGGATCAGACGTTGGCCCATATTGGAGTTTCGGTGCATGTTGACCCTTCATGAACGGAGCAGAATCTCAAGGCCATGGAGATTTTCCCACGTGGGAGTTGTGGATGCCCCCTTCAAGGATTCCTTCTGCGGGACAAATGAGTTCTGTTGGGCAGCTCCAGGACATCCCATATGGAATGACTCCAGAGCACCGTTGGAGGATGGATGCCAGGGAAGCCCGCCTCGCATTCCAATTGTCTCCTAGCAACAATACAGTTGAGATCGGATGGCTCTGCAGGAGCAACCGGGGTGGCTGAGTTGAAATGGACTTTCCTGAGGATGGGACCTAATGTGTGTTTGTGTCCATGAGGGCCTAGGAATGGGGCGGTGGTAACGGGACACTGAGTATTCTCCTAAGCTTTTGACATAGCTCCCATGCACAAGTTTCCTTGTGGAGACGAGATTTGTTCTGATGGGTGCCTCAGGAAACCCCTTATGCTGGTATTGGAATCCAGGCTTTTGAGGAGACATGCCTGTAAACCAAAGCAATGGAATCGATTATGGCCTAGAGTCCTGTCTGGTTCAATCGTCTTATCTGGGGATATCCATCTATGGAATGAGTGGAGGTAGATGCTCACCTGGTGTCAGACTGCCCTTGTTTGTCTCCGGAGACCTACACTATTGGGATGGCCTCGGGGACTTTGTAGAGTTCTCCTAATTTGTACGATTTTGGATAATGGAATGGGCAGAATTCCCAGCATTGGGTAGGCACGGTGCTAATGTGTGGCTCCAGTGGCCCCACCTGGGAGGGTGTTTGGCCCAGGACTTTGAGGACAGAAGTCTGAAAACACAAACTCAGCGGAGGTCTGGGGACTTAAGTGTGGCAGGCCCAATCTACAAACCATGAGAAGAACTCTTCAGGATATGAAGAAAGAGCGAGTCTGAGGCACTTGCTCAGGCTTTTGTCTCTGGATTTTGTATCAACGATGGCCGCGGAATGTGGGGGGGCCTCCTGGGCCATGGATGAATTTTCCTCTCTGTGGATTTGAAATGGTCCCAATTGTTTTTCGTCAATCTGTGGGATGTGAGGTCTCCTTTCAGGTTTATTACCTCAGGTGTCTGAAAAAAAGAGGAATTCCAAAGCAGAGCTCTGGGGAGGCATGAAGGAACAACTGAAACTTTTGTTAAAAATTGGGGTTAGGGGCATGGCAGGCCCTATATGCTGTCTCTTCATCCAGCCACTTAGAGGCCTTACTTGAGGACTGGGCTCAGGCTGAGGGTCACAATGTGTGTTTGTGACAAATGTGGCCCGCGAGCATGGGCGGGGCCTCATGGGCCACACTGGTTTTAACTGCACTGGACTTTGGACAACATACCAATCACAAGGTCTCTTGCCATGGGGAAGGTGTTCTGATTTCTGCATCATTTTCAACCCTGGGCAGTGGTTGGAGATAAGGTCTCGGTTCTGAAGCCTGAAAACCGCAGTTGGGAAGAGATGACGACCTAAGGCCATGGAGGGTCTGATATGCTCAGTGTGCGGTCAGTTGCATGTGTTTTGTTCCAGAGGTTCTGACTCAGGTTGTATCAGGCAGTGCATTAGTGCCCAGGTTAGAGTATATAATTTGGGTATAGTCGAGTGCCGTGTAGGTTTATCCTCATTTGAGGTGCCTGGGCAGCTCATTAGGCAAGATATTTTTTCTAGAGGGCAGACAGAGTGCTGCATTGTGGATCCGGAATTGCCAAACTTGAGGGATTCTGGGCCAGGAGTGTGAGGACAGAAGTCTGAGAACACAAGCTAGACCAGAGCTATTCAGGCTGAGGGCACGGCAGGTACCCCCTGCAGATCTGAACCAATATCTCAAGCATCTGAAGTCACGGCGATATCAGACGTTGGCTCATATTGGAGTTTCGGTGCATGACTGCCCCTTCATGAACGGAGCGGAATCTCATGGCCATGGAGGTTTTCCCACGTTGGGAGTTGTGGGATGCCCCCTTCAATGATTCCTTCTGCGGGACAATTGAGACCTGTTGGGCAGCTCCAGGACATCCCATATGGAATGACTCCAGAGCACCGTTGGAGGATGGAAGCCAGGGAAGCCCGCCTCGCATTCCAATTGTCTCCTAGCCACAATTGAGTTGAGATCGAATGGCTCTGCGGGAGCAACCGGAGTGGCTGCGTTGAAATGGACTTTCCTGAGCATGGGGCCTAATGTGTGTTTGTGTCCATGAGGGCCTTGGAATGGGTCGGTGGCACCGGGACCCTGAAGTATTCTCCTAAGCTTTTGACGTAGATCCCATTCACAAGTTTCCTTGTGGAGACAAAATTTGTTCTGATGGGTGCCTCAGGAAACCCCCTATGCTGGTATTGGAATCCAGGCTTTTGAGGAGACATGCTTGTAAACCAAAGTAATGGATCCTATTGTGGCCTAGGGTCCTGTCTGGTTCAATCTTCTTCTCTGGGGATATCCATCTATGGAATGTGTGGAGGTAGATGCTCACCTGGTGTCAGACCACCATTGTTTGACCCCGGAGACCTACACTATGGGGATGGCCTCGGGGACTTTGAGAGTTCTCCTAATTTGTACGATTTGGGACAATCGATTGGGCAGAATTCCCATGGATTGGGTAGGCACAGTCCTAATGTGTGGCTCCAGGGGGCCCCGCCGGGAGGGTGTGTGGCCCAGGACTTTGAGGACAGAAGTCTGAAAACACAAACTCAGCTTAGGTTTGGGGACGTTGGTATGGCAGGGCCAAGCTACAAACCATGAGAAGAACTCTTCAGGATATGAAGAAAGAGCGAGTCTGAGGCACTTGCTCAGGCTTTTGTCACTGGATTTTGTATCAACGATGGCCGTGGAATATGGGGAGGCCTCATGGGTCATGGACGAATCTTCCTCTCTGTGGATTTGGACCGGTCCCAATTGTTTTTCGTCAATCTGTGGGATGTGAGGTCTTTCAGGTTTATTACTTCAGGTGTCTGAACAAAAGAGAAATTCCAAAGCAGAGCCCTGGGGAAGCATGAAGGAACAACCCAAACTATGGTTAAAAATTGGGGCCTAGGGGCATGGCAGGCCCCATATGCTGTCTCTTCATCCAGCCACTGAGAGGCCTTACTTGAGGACTGGGCTCAGGCTGAGGGTCACAATGTGTGTTTGTGACCAATGTGGCCCGAGAGCATGGGCGGTGCCTCATGGGCCACACTGGTTTCAACTACAGTGGACTTTGGACAACATGTCAATCATACGGTCTCTTGCCATGGGGAAGGAGTTCTGATTTCTGCATCATTTTCAACCCTGGGCAGTGGTTGGAGATAAGGCCTAGGTTCTGAACCTGAAAAACCGCAGTTGGGAAGAGATGACGACCTAAGGCCATGGCGGGTCTGATATGCTCAGTGTGCAGTCAGCTGCCTGGGTTTGGTCAGGTGGTTCCGGCACAGGTTGTCAGAGAGTGCATTAGTGCCCAGGTTAGACTATATAATTTGGGTATAGTCGAGTGCCGTGTAGGTTTATCCTCATTTGAGGTGCCTGGGCTGCTCATTAGGCATGATATTTTTTCTAGAGGGCAGGCAGATTGCTGCATTGTGGGTCCGGAATTGCCAAACTTGAGGGCTTCTGGGCCCGGAGTGTGAGGACAGAAGTCTGAGAACACAAGCTAGACTTGGGCCTCAGGCCGAGGGAACGGAAGGTACCACCTGCCGATCTGAACCAATATCTCAAGCATCCGAAGTCATGGCGAGGATCAGACCCTGGCTCAGGTTGGAGTTTGTGTGCATGACTGCCCCTTCATAAACGGAGCGGAATCTCAAGGCCATGGAGGTTTTCCCACGTTGGGAGTTGTGGGATGCCCCCTTCAAAAATTCCTTCTGCGGGACAACTGAGACCTGTTGGGCAGCTCCAGGACATCCCATATGGAATGACTCCAGAGAACCGTTGGAGGAAACATGCCAGGGAAGCCCGCCTCGCATTACAATTGTCTCCTAGCAACAAGACAGTTGAGATCGGAAGGCTCTGCGGGAGCAACCGGGGTGGCTGAGTTGAAATTGACTTTCCTGACGGTGGGGTCTAATGTGTGTTTGTGTCCATGAGGGCCTTGGAATGGGGTGGTGGCACCGGGACCCTGAAGTATTCTCCTAAGCTTTTGACATAGCTCCCATGCACAAGTTTCCTTGTGGAGACGAAATTTGTTCTGATGTGTGCCTCAGTAAACCCTTTATGCTGGTATTGGAATCCAGGCTTTTGAGGAGACATGCCTGTAAACCAATGCAATGGATCCGATTATGTCCTAGAGAACTGTCTGGTTCAATCTTCTTATCTGGGGATATCCATCTATGGAATGAGTGGAGGTAGATGCTCACCTGGTGTCAGATCGCCCTTGTTTGTTTCCGGAGACCTACACTATTGGGATAGCCTCGGGGACTTTGGAGAGCTTCTAATTTGTACGATTTTGGACAATGGCATGGGTGGAATTGCCATGGATTGGGTAGGCACAGTCCTAATGTGTGGCTCCATGGGCCCCAGCCTGGAGGGAGTGTGGCCCAGGACTTTGAGGACAGAAGTCTGAAAACACAAACTCAGCTTAGGTTTGGGGATGTAGGTATGGCAGGCCCAATCTAAAAACCATGAGAAGAACTCTTCAGGATATGAAGAACGAGCGAGTCTGAGGCACTTGCTCAGGCTTTTGATCTGGATTTTGTATCAACGATGGCCGTGGAATGTGGGGGCGCCTCATGGGTCATGGATGAATCTTCCTCTCTATGGATTTGAACCGTTCCCAATTGTTTTTCGTCAATCTGTGGGATGTGAGGTCTCCTTTCAGGTTTATTACCTCAGGCGTCTGAACAAAAGAAGAATTCCAAAGCAGAGCCCTGGGGAAGCATGAAGGAACAACCCAAACTATGGTTAAAAATTGGGGCCTAGGGGCATGGCAGGCCCAATATGCTGTCTCTTCATCCAGCCACTTAGAGGCCTTACTTGAGGACTGTGCTCAGGCTGAGGGTCACAATGTGTGTTTGTGACCAATGTGGCCCGAGAGCATGGGCGGTGCCTCATGGGCCACACTGGTTTCAACTACACTGGACTTTGGACAACATGTCAATCATACGGTCTCTTGCCATGGGGAAAGTGTTCTGATTTCTGCATCATTTTCAACCCTGGGCAGTAGTTGGAGATAAGGCCTAGGTTCTGAACCTGAAAAACCGCAGTTGGGAAGAGATGACGACCTAAGGCCACGGCGGGTCTGATATGCTCAGTGTGCAGTCAGCTGCCTGGGTGTTGGTCAGGTGGTTCCAGCTCAGGTTGTCAGACAGTGCATTAGTGCCCAGGTTAGATTATATAATTTGGGTATAGTCGAGTGCCGTGTAGGTTTATCCTCATTTGAGGTGCCTGGGCTGCTCATTAGGCATGATATTTTTTCTAGAGGGCAGGCAGATTGCTGCATTGTGGGTCCGGAATTGCCAAACTTGAGGGCTTCTGGGCCAGGAGTGTGAGGACCGAAGTTTGAGAAGACAAGCTAGACTTGGGCTTCAGGCCGAGGGCACGGCAGGTACGCCCTGCAGATCTGAACCAATATCTCAAGCATCCGAAGTCATGGCGAGGATCAGACCCTGGCTCAGGTTGGAGTTTGTGTGCATGACTGCCCCTTCATAAACGGAGCGGAATCTCAAGGCCATGGAGGGTTTCCCACGTTGGGAGTTGTGGGATGCCCCCTTCAAAAATTCCTTCTGCGGGACAACTGAGACCTGTTGGGCAGCTCCAGGACATCCCATATGGAATGACTCCAGAGCACCGTTGGAGGATGTATGCCAGGGAAGCCCGCCTCGCATTACAATTGTCTCCTAGCAACAAGACAGTTGAGATCGGATGGCTCTGCGGGAGCAACTGGGGTGTGGCTGAGTTGAAATTGACTTTCCTGACGGTGGGGTCTAATGTGTGTTTGTGTCCATGAGGGCCTTGGAATGGGGTGGTGGCACCGGGACCCTGAAGTATTCTCCTAAGCTTTTGACATAGCTCCCATGCACAAGTTTCCTTGTGGAGACGAAATTTGTTCTGATGGGTGCCTCAATAAACCCCTTATGCTGGTATTGGAATCCAGGCTTTTGAGGAGACATGCCTGTAAACCAAAGAAATGGATCCGATTATGGCCTAGGGTCCTGTTTGGTTCAATCTTCTTATCTGGGGATATCTATCTATGGAATGAGTGCAGGTAGATGCTCACCTGGTGTCAGACCGCCCTTGTTTGTCCCCGGAGACCTACACTATTGGGATGGCCTCGGGACTTTGGAGAGTTCTCCTAATTTGTACGATTTTGGACAATGGAATGCGTGGAATTGCCATGGATTGGGTAGGCACAGTCCTAATGTGTGGCTCCAGGGGCCCCAGCCTGGAGGGAGTGTGGCCCAGGACTTTGAGGACAGAAGTCTGAAAACACAAACTCAGATTAAGTTTGGGGACGTAGGTATGGCAGGTCCTATCTAAAAACCATAGAAGAACTCTTCAGGATATGAGGAACGAGCGAGTCTGAGGCACTTGCTCAGGCTTTTGATCTGGACGTTGTATCAACGATGGCCGTGGAATGTGGGGGGGCCTCATGGGCCATGAATGAATCTTCCTCTCTGTGGATTAGAACCGTTCCCAATTGTTTTTCGTCAAGCTGTTGGATGGGAGGTCTCCTTTCAGGTTTATTACCTCAGGTGTCTGAACAAAAGAGGAATTCCAAAGCAGAGCCCTGGGGAAGCATGAAGGAACAACCCAAACTATGGTTAAAATTTGGGGCCTAGGGGCATGGCAGGCCCAATATGCTGTCTCTTCATCCAGCCACTTAGAGGCCTTATTTGAGGACTGTGCTCAGGCTGAGGGTCACAATATGTGTTTGTGACCAATGTGGCCCGAGAGCATGGGCGGGGCCTCATGTGCCACACTGGTTTCAACTACACTGGACTTTGGAAAACATGCCAATCACAAGGTCTCATGACATGGGGAAGGTGTTCTGATTTCTGCATCATTTTCAACCCTGGGCAGTGGTTGGAGATAAGGCCTAGGTTCTGAACCTGAAAAACCACAGTTGGGAAGTGATGACGACCTAAGGCCTTGGCGGGTCTGATATGCTCAGTGTACGGTCAGCTTCCTGGGTGTTATTCAGGAGTTTCTGGCTCAGGTTGTGTCAGACAGTGCATTAGTGCCCAGGTTAGTCTATATAATTTGGGTAGAGTCGAGTGCTGTGAAGTTTTATCCTTATTTGAGGTGCCTGGGCAGCTCATTAGGCAAGATATTTTTTCTAGAGGGCAGGAAGAGTGCTGCATTGTGGGTCCGGAATTGCCAAACGTGAGGGCTCAGGGCCACGAGTGTGAGGACAGAAGTCTGAGAAACAAGCTAGACCAGGGCTTCAGGCCGAGGGCACGGCAGGTACCCCCTGCTGATCTGAACCAATATCTCAAGCATCTGAAGTCACGAGGAGGAACATACGTTGGCTCAGGTTGAAGTTTCTGTGCATGACAGCCCCTTCATGAACAGAGAGGAATCTGAAGGCCATGGAGGATTTCCCACGTTGGGAGTTGTGTGATGCCCCCTACAAGGATTCCTTCTGCGGGACAATTGAGACCTGTTGGGCAGCTCCAAAACATCCCATATGGAATGACTCCAGAGCACCGTTGGAGGATGGATGCCAGGGAAGCCCGCCTCGCATTCCAATTGTCTCCTAGCATCAAGAGAGTTGAGATCGGATGGCACTGCGAGAACAACCGGGGTGGCTGAGTGAAATGGAATTACCTAAGCATGGGGCCTAATGTGTGTTTGTGTCCATGAGGACCTTGGAATGGAGCGGTGGCACCGGGATTCTGAAGTATTCTCCTAAGATTTTGACATAAGTCCCATACACAAGTTTCCTCGTGGAGACGAGATTTTTTCTGATAGGTGCCTCAGGAAACTCCCTATACTGGTATTGGAATCCAGGCTTTTGAGGAGACATGCCTGTAAACCAAAGCAATGGATCCGATTATGGCCTAGGGTCCTGTCTGGTACCATATCCTTCTCTGGGGACATCCATCTATGGTATGAGTGGAGGTAGATGCTCAGCTGGTGTCAGACCGCCCTTGTTTGTCCACTGAGACGTACATATTGGTATGGCCTCGGAGACTTTGGAGGGTTCTCCGAATTTGTACAACTTTGGACAATGGAATGGGCAGAATTCCCAATAATGGGGTAGGCACAGTCCTAATGTGTGACTCCAGGGTCCCCAGCCTGGAGGATGTGTGGCCCAAGACTTTGAGGACAGAAGTCTGAAAACACAAACTCAGCTTAGGTTTGGGGACGTAGGTATGGCAGGCCCAATCTACAAACCATGAGAAGAACTCTTCAGGATATGAAGAAAGAGCGAGTCTGAGGCTCTTGCTCAGGCTTTGGTCTCTGGATTTTGTGTCAACGATGGCCATGGAATGTGGGGAGACCTCATGGGCCATGGACGAATCTTCCTCTCTGTGGATTTGGCCCGGTCCCAATTGTTTTTCGTCAATCTGTGGGATGGGAGGTCTCCTTTCAGGTTTGTTACCTCAGGTTTCCCAACCAAAGAGGAATTCCAAAGCAGAGCCCTGGGGAAGAGTGAAGGGACAACCCAAATTATGGGTAAAATTTGGGGCCTAGGGGCATGGCAGTCCCCATATGCTATCTCTTCATCCAGCAACTGAGAGGCCTTACTTGAGGACTGGGCTCAGGCTGAGGGTCACAATGTGTTTTTGTGACCAATATGGCCCGCGAGCTTGTGCGGGGCCTCATGGGCCACACTGGTTTCATCTACACTGAACTTTGGAAAACATGCCAATCACAAGGACTCTTGCCATGGGGAAGGAGTTCTTATTTCTTCATCATTTTCAACCCTGGGTAGTGGTTGGAGATAAGGTCTAGGTTCTGAATCCTGAAAACCGCAGTTGGCAAGAGATGATGTCCTAAGGCCATGGTGGGTCTGATGTGCTCAGTGTGTGGTCAGCTGCCTGGTTTTTGGTCAGGAGGTACGGGCTCAGGTTGTGTCAGACAGTGCATTTGTGCGCAGGTTAGACTATATTATTTGGGTACAGTCGAGTGCCGTGTAGGTTGATCCTCATTTGAGGAGCCTGGGCAGCTCATTAGGCAAGATATTTTTTCTAGAGGGCAGGCATAGTGCTGCATTCTGGGTCGGGAATTGCCAAACTTGAGGGCTTCTGGGCCAGTAGTGAGAGGACAGAAGTCTGAGAACACAAGCTAGACTTGGCTTAACGAGGGCAAGGCAGGTACCCCCTGCACATCTGAACTAATATCTCATGCATCTGAAGTCACGGCGAGGATCAGACGTTGGCTCAGGTTGTAGTTTCTGTGCATGACTGCCCCTTCATGAACGGAGAGGAATGTCAAGGCCATGGAGGTTTTCCCACGTTGGGAGTTGTGGGTTGCCCCTTTCAAGGATTCCTTCTGCGGAACAATTGAGACCTGTTGGCAGCTCCAACACATCCAATATGGAATGACTCCAGAGCACCGTTCGAGGATGGATGCCAGGGAAGCCCGCTTCGCATTCCAATTGTCTACTAGCAACAAGACAGTTGAGATCAGATGGCTCTGCGGGAGCAACCGGGGTGGCTGAGTTGAAATGGACTTTCCTGAATATGGGGCCTAATGTGTGTTTGTGTCCATTAGGACCTTGGAATGGGGCGGTGGCACCAGGACTCTGAAGTATTCTCCTAAGATTTTGACATAGGTCCCATGCACAAGTTTCCTCATGGAGACGAGAAGTTTTCTGATGGGTGCCTCAGGAAACGCCCTATGCTGGTATTGGAATCCAGGTTTTTCAGGAGACATGCCTGTAACCCAAAGCAATGGATCCGATTATGGCCTAGGGTCCTGTCTGGTTCCATCTCCTTCTCTTGGGACATCCATCTATGGTCTGAGTGGAGGTAGATGCTCAGGTGGTGTCAGACCGCCCTTGTTTGTCCACAGAGACCTACATATTGGGATGGCCTCGGAGACTTTGGAGGGCTCTCCTAATTTATAAAATTTTCGACAAAGGAATGGGCAGAATTCCCATGCATGGGGTAGGCACAGTCCTAATGTTTGGTTCCAGGGGACCCAGCCTGGAGGGTGTGTGGCCCAGGACTTTGAGGACAGAAGTCTGAAAACACAAACTCAGCTTAGGTTTGGGGACGTAGGTATGGCAGGCCCAAATACAAACCATGAGAAGAACTCTTCAGGATATGAAGAAAGAGCGAGTCTGAGGCGCTTGCTCAAGTTTGGTCTCTGGATTTTGTGTCAACGATGGCCGTGGAATGAGGGGAGGCCTCATGGGCCATGGACGAATCTTCCTTCTGTGGATTTGGCCCAGTCCCAATTGTTTTTCGTCAATCTGTGGAATGGATGGTCTCCTTTCAGGTTTGTTAACTCAGGTGTCGCAACCAAAGAGGAATTCCAAAGCAGAGTCCTGGGGAAGAGTGAAGGGACAACCCAAACTATGGTTAAAATTTGGGGCCTAGGGGCATGGCAGGCCCCATATGCTGTCTCTTCATCCAGCCACTGAGAGGCCTTACTTGAGGACTGGATTCAGGCTGAGGGTCACAATGTGTGTTTGTGACCAATGTGGCTCAGAAGCATGGGCGGGGCCTCATGGGCCACACTGGTTTCAACTACACAGAACTTTGGACAACAGGCCAAACACAAGGTCTCTTGGCATGGGGAAGGTGTTCTGATTTCTGCATCATTTTCAACCTTGGGCAGTGGTTGGAGAAAAGGCCTAGGTTCGGAAGCCTGAAAACCGCAGTTGGGAAGAGATGATGACCTTAGGCCATGGTGGGTCTGATGTGCTCAGTGTGCGGTCAGCTGCCTGGTTGTTAGTCAGGAGGTTCGGGCTCAGGTTGTGTCAGACAGTGCATTAGTGCCCAGGTTAGACTCTATAATTTGGGTACAGTCGAGTGCCGTGTAGGTTGATCCTCATTTGTGGTGCCTGGGCAGCTCATTAGGCAAGATATTTTTTTCTAGAGGGCAGGCAGAGTGCTGAATGTGGGTCCGGAATTGCCAAACTGGAGGGCTTCTGGGCCAGTAGTGTGAGGACAGAAGTCTGAGAACACAAGCTAGACTTGGGCTTCAGGCTGCGGGCAAGGCAGGTACCCCTACACCTCTGAACTAATATCTCATGCATCTAGAGTCACGGCGATAATCAGACGTTGGCTCAGGTTGTAGTTTCTGTGCATGACTGCCCCTTCATGAACGGAGAGGAATGTCAAGGCCATGGAGGTTTTCCCACGTTGGGAGTTGTGGGATACCTCCTCAAGTTTTCCTTCTGTGGGACAATGGAGACCTGTTGGGCAGCTCTAAATCATTCCATATGGAATGACTCCAGAGCACCGTTCGAGGATGGATCCAGGGAAGCCCGCCTCGCATTCCAATTGTCTCCTAGCAACAAGACAGTTGAGAATGGATGGCTCTGCGGGAGCACCCGTGGTGGCTGATTTGAAATGGAATATACTGAGCATGGAACTATTGTGTGTTTCTGTCCATGAGGACCTTGGAATGGGGCGGTGGCACCGGGGATCTCAAGTATTCTCCTAAGATTTTTACATAGGTCCCATGCACAAGTTTCCTCGTGGAGACGAGATTTTTTCTGATGGGTGCCTCAGGAAACCCCATATGTTGTTATTGGAATCCAGGATTTTGAGGAGACATGCCTGTAAACCAAAGCAATGGATCCGATTATGGCCTAGGGTCCTGTCTGGTTCCATCTCCTTCTCTGGGGACATCCATCTATGGTATGAGTGGAGGTAGATACTCAGCTGGTGGCAGACCGCCCTTGTTTGTTTACAGAGACCTAGATATTGGGATGGCCTCAGGAACTTTGGAGGGTTCACCTAATTTGTCCAATTTTGGACAATCGAATGGGCAGAATTTCCATGCATGGGGTAGGCACAGTCCTAATGTGTGGCTCTAGGGGCCCCAGCCTGGAGGGTGTGTGGCCCAGGACTTTGAGGACAGAAGTCTGAAAACACAAACTCAGCTTAGGTTTGGGTACGTAGTTATGGCAGGACAATCTACAAACCATGAGAAGAAGTCTTCGGGATATGAAGAAAGAGCGAGTCTGAGGCGCTTGCTCAGGCTTTGGTCTCTGGATTTTGTGTCAACAATGGCCATGGAATGTGGTGAAGATCAAGGGTCATGGAAGAAACTTCCTTTCTGTGGATTTGGCACTGTCCCAATTGTTTTTCATCAATCAGTGGGATGGGAGGTCTCCTTTCAGGTTTGTTACCTCAGGTGTCCCAACCAAAGAGGAATTCCAAAGCAGAGCCCTGGGGAAGAGTGAAGGGACAACCCAAATTATGGTTAAAATTTGGGGCCTAGGGGCATGGCAGGCCCCATATGCTGTCTCTTCATTCAGCCACTGAGAGGACTTAATTGAGGACTGGGCTCAGGCTGAGGGTCACAATGTGTGTTTGTGACCAATGTGGCACGCGAGCATGGGCGGGGCCTCATGGGCCACACTGGTTTCATCTACACTGAACTTTGGACAACATGCCAATCACAAGGTCTCTTGCCATGGGGAAGGAGTTCTGATTTCTGCATCATTTTCAACCCTGGGCAGTGGTTGGAGATAAGGTCTAGGTTCAAAAGCCTGAAAACCGCAGTTTGGAAGAGATGATGACCTAAGGTCATGGTGGGTCTGATGTGCTCAGTGTGAGGTCAGCTGCCTGGTTGTTGGTCAGGAGGTTCGGGCTCAGGTTGTGTCAGACAGTGCATTAGTGCCCAGGTAGACTCTATAATTTAGGTACAGTCGAGTGCCGTGTAGGTTGATCCTCATTTGAGGTGCCTGGGCAGCTCATTAGGCAAGATATTTTTTCTAGAAGGCAGGCAGAGTGCTGCATTGTGGGTCCGGAATTGCCAAACTTGAGGGCTTCTGGGCCAGTAGTGTGAGGATAGAAGTCTGAGAACACAAGCTAGACTTGGGCTTCAGCCCGAGGGCAAGGCAGGTATCCCCTGCACATCTGAACCAATATCTCATGCATCTGAAGTCACGGCGAGGATCAGATGTTGGCTCAGGATATAGTTTCTGTGCATGACTGCCCCTTCATAAAAGGAGAGGAAACTCAAGGCCATGGAGGTTTTCCCACGTTGGGAGTTGTGGGATGCCCCCTCAAGGATTCCTTCTGCGGGACAATTGAGACCTGTCGGGCAGCTCCAACACATCCCATATGGAATGACTCCAGAGCACCGTTCGAGGATGGATGCCAGGGAAGCCCGCCTCGCATTCCAATTGTCTCCTAGCAAAAAGATAGTGGAGATCGGATGGCTCTGCGGGAGCAACCGGGGTGGCTGAGTTGAAATGGACTTTCCTGAGCCTGGGGCCTAATGTGTGTTTGTGCCCATGAGGACCTTGGAATGGAGCGGTGGCACCGGGACTCTAAAGTACTCTCCTAAGATTTGACATAGGTCCCATGCACAAGTTTCCTCGTGGAGACGAGATATTTTCAGATGGGTGCCTCAGGAAACCCCATATGCTGGTATCGGAATACATGCTATGAGGAGACATGCCTGTAAACCAAAGCAATGGATCCGATTATGGCCTAGGGTCCTGTCTGGTACCATATCCTTCTCTGGGGACATCCATCTATGGTATGAGTGGACGTAGATACTAAGCAAGTGTCAGACTGCCCTTGTTTGTCCACAGAGACCTAGATATTGGGATGGCCTCGGGGACTTTGGAGGGTTCTCCTAAATTGTCCAATTTTGGACAATGGAATGGGCAGAATTTCCATGCATGGGGTAGGCACAGTCCTAATGTGTGGCTCCAGGGGCCCCAGCCTGGAGGGTGTGTGGCCCAGGACTTTGAGGACAGAAGTCTGAAAACACAAACTCAGCTTAAGTTTGGAGACGCAGGTATGGCAGGCCCAATCTACAAACCATGAGAAGAACTCTTCAGGATATGAAGAAAGAGCGAGTCTGAGGCGCTTGCTCAGGCTTTGGTCTGAGGATTTTGTTCAACGATGGCCGTGGAATGTGGGAGGCCTCATGGGCCATGGACGAATCTTCCTCTCTGTGGATTTGGATCGGTCCCAATTGTTTTTCGTCAATCTGTGGGATGGGAGGTCTCCTTTCAGGTTTGTTACCTCAGGTGTCCCAACCAAAGAGGAATTCCAAAGCAGAGCCCTGGGGAAGAGTGAAGGGACAACCCAAACTATGGTTCAAATTTGGGGCCTAGGGGCATGGCAGGCCCCATATGCTGTCTCTTCATCCAGCCACTGAGAGGCCTTACTTGAGGACTGGGCTCAGGCTGAGGGTCACAATGTGTGTTTGTGACCAATGTGGCCCGAGAGCATGGGCGGTGCCTCATGGGCCACACTGGTTTCAACTACAGTGGACTTTGGACAACATGTCAATCATACGGTCTCTTGCCATGGGGAAGGTGTTCTGATTTCTGCATCATTTTCAACCCTGGGCAGTGGTTGGAGATAAGGCCTAGGTTCTGAACCTGAAAAACCGCAGTTGGGAAGAGATGACGACCTAAGGCCATGGCGGGTCTGATATGCTCAGTGTGCAGTCAGCTGCCTGGGTTTGGTCAGGTGGTTCCGGCACAGGTTGTCAGAGAGTGCATTAGTGCCCAGGTTAGACTATATAATTTGGGTATAGTCGAGTGCCGTGTAGGTTTATCCTCATTTGAGGTGCCTGGGCTGCTCATTAGGCATGATATTTTTTCTAGAGGGCAGGCAGATTGCTGCATTGTGGGTCCGGAATTGCCAAACTTGAGGGCTTCTGGGCCCGGAGTGTGAGGACAGAAGTCTGAGAACACAAGCTAGACTTGGGCCTCAGGCCGAGGGAACGGAAGGTACCACCTGCCGATCTGAACCAATATCTCAAGCATCCGAAGTCATGGCGAGGATCAGACCCTGGCTCAGGTTGGAGTTTGTGTGCATGACTGCCCCTTCATAAACGGAGCGGAATCTCAAGGCCATGGAGGTTTTCCCACGTTGGGAGTTGTGGGATGCCCCCTTCAAAAATTCCTTCTGCGGGACAACTGAGACCTGTTGGGCAGCTCCAGGACATCCCATATGGAATGACTCCAGAGAACCGTTGGAGGAAACATGCCAGGGAAGCCCGCCTCGCATTACAATTGTCTCCTAGCAACAAGACAGTTGAGATCGGAAGGCTCTGCGGGAGCAACCGGGGTGGCTGAGTTGAAATTGACTTTCCTGACGGTGGGGTCTAATGTGTGTTTGTGTCCATGAGGGCCTTGGAATGGGGTGGTGGCACCGGGACCCTGAAGTATTCTCCTAAGCTTTTGACATAGCTCCCATGCACAAGTTTCCTTGTGGAGACGAAATTTGTTCTGATGTGTGCCTCAGTAAACCCTTTATGCTGGTATTGGAATCCAGGCTTTTGAGGAGACATGCCTGTAAACCAATGCAATGGATCCGATTATGTCCTAGAGAACTGTCTGGTTCAATCTTCTTATCTGGGGATATCCATCTATGGAATGAGTGGAGGTAGATGCTCACCTGGTGTCAGATCGCCCTTGTTTGTTTCCGGAGACCTACACTATTGGGATAGCCTCGGGGACTTTGGAGAGCTTCTAATTTGTACGATTTTGGACAATGGCATGGGTGGAATTGCCATGGATTGGGTAGGCACAGTCCTAATGTGTGGCTCCATGGGCCCCAGCCTGGAGGGAGTGTGGCCCAGGACTTTGAGGACAGAAGTCTGAAAACACAAACTCAGCTTAGGTTTGGGGATGTAGGTATGGCAGGCCCAATCTAAAAACCATGAGAAGAACTCTTCAGGATATGAAGAACGAGCGAGTCTGAGGCACTTGCTCAGGCTTTTGATCTGGATTTTGTATCAACGATGGCCGTGGAATGTGGGGGCGCCTCATGGGTCATGGATGAATCTTCCTCTCTATGGATTTGAACCGTTCCCAATTGTTTTTCGTCAATCTGTGGGATGTGAGGTCTCCTTTCAGGTTTATTACCTCAGGCGTCTGAACAAAAGAAGAATTCCAAAGCAGAGCCCTGGGGAAGCATGAAGGAACAACCCAAACTATGGTTAAAAATTGGGGCCTAGGGGCATGGCAGGCCCAATATGCTGTCTCTTCATCCAGCCACTTAGAGGCCTTACTTGAGGACTGTGCTCAGGCTGAGGGTCACAATGTGTGTTTGTGACCAATGTGGCCCGAGAGCATGGGCGGTGCCTCATGGGCCACACTGGTTTCAACTACACTGGACTTTGGACAACATGTCAATCATACGGTCTCTTGCCATGGGGAAAGTGTTCTGATTTCTGCATCATTTTCAACCCTGGGCAGTAGTTGGAGATAAGGCCTAGGTTCTGAACCTGAAAAACCGCAGTTGGGAAGAGATGACGACCTAAGGCCATGGCGGGTCTGATATGCTCAGTGTGCAGTCAGCTGCCTGGGTGTTGGTCAGGTGGTTCCAGCTCAGGTTGTCAGACAGTGCATTAGTGCCCAGGTTAGATTATATAATTTGGGTATAGTCGAGTGCCGTGTAGGTTTATCCTCATTTGAGGTGCCTGGGCTGCTCATTAGGCATGATATTTTTTCTAGAGGGCAGGCAGATTGCTGCATTGTGGGTCCGGAATTGCCAAACTTGAGGGCTTCTGGGCCAGGAGTGTGAGGACCGAAGTTTGAGAAGACAAGCTAGACTTGGGCTTCAGGCCGAGGGCACGGCAGGTACCCCCTGCAGATCTGAACCAATATCTCAAGCATCCGAAGTCATGGCGAGGATCAGACCCTGGCTCAGGTTGGAGTTTGTGTGCATGACTGCCCCTTCATAAACGGAGCGGAATCTCAAGGCCATGGAGGGTTTCCCACGTTGGGAGTTGTGGGATGCCCCCTTCAAAAATTCCTTCTGCGGGACAACTGAGACCTGTTGGGCAGCTCCAGGAAATCCCATATGGAATGACTCCAGAGCACCGTTGGAGGATGTATGCCAGGGAAGCCCGCCTCGCATTACAATTGTCTCCTAGCAACAAGACAGTTGAGATCGGATGGCTCTGCGGGAGCAACTGGGGTGTGGCTGAGTTGAAATTGACTTTCCTGACGGTGGGGTCTAATGTGTGTTTGTGTCCATGAGGGCCTTGGAATGGGGTGGTGGCACCGGGACCCTGAAGTATTCTCCTAAGCTTTTGACATAGCTCCCATGCACAAGTTTCCTTGTGGAGACGAAATTTGTTCTGATGGGTGCCTCAATAAACCCCTTATGCTGGTATTGGAATCCAGGCTTTTGAGGAGACATGCCTGTAAACCAAAGAAATGGATCCGATTATGGCCTAGGGTCCTGTTTGGTTCAATCTTCTTATCTGGGGATATCTATCTATGGAATGAGTGCAGGTAGATGCTCACCTGGTGTCAGACCGCCCTTGTTTGTCCCCGGAGACCTACACTATTGGGATGGCCTCGGGACTTTGGAGAGTTCTCCTAATTTGTACGATTTTGGACAATGGAATGCGTGGAATTGCCATGGATTGGGTAGGCACAGTCCTAATGTGTGGCTCCAGGGGCCCCAGCCTGGAGGGAGTGTGGCCCAGGACTTTGAGGACAGAAGTCTGAAAACACAAACTCAGATTAAGTTTGGGGACGTAGGTATGGCAGGTCCTATCTAAAAACCATAGAAGAACTCTTCAGGATATGAGGAACGAGCGAGTCTGAGGCACTTGCTCAGGCTTTTGATCTGGACGTTGTATCAACGATGGCCGTGGAATGTGGGGGGGCCTCATGGGCCATGAATGAATCTTCCTCTCTGTGGATTAGAACCGTTCCCAATTGTTTTTCGTCAAGCTGTTGGATGGGAGGTCTCCTTTCAGGTTTATTACCTCAGGTGTCTGAACAAAAGAGGAATTCCAAAGCAGAGCCCTGGGGAAGCATGAAGGAACAACCCAAACTATGGTTAAAATTTGGGGCCTAGGGGCATGGCAGGCCCAATATGCTGTCTCTTCATCCAGCCACTTAGAGGCCTTATTTGAGGACTGTGCTCAGGCTGAGGGTCACAATATGTGTTTGACCAATGTGGCCCGAGAGCATGGGCGGGGCCTCATGTGCCACACTGGTTTCAACTACACTGGACTTTGGAAAACATGCCAATCACAAGGTCTCATGACATGGGGAAGGTGTTCTGATTTCTGCATCATTTTCAACCCTGGGCAGTGGTTGGAGATAAGGCCTAGGTTCTGAACCTGAAAAACCACAGTTGGGAAGTGATGACGACCTAAGGCCTTGGCGGGTCTGATATGCTCAGTGTACGGTCAGCTTCCTGGGTGTTATTCAGGAGTTTCTGGCTCAGGTTGTGTCAGACAGTGCATTAGTGCCCAGGTTAGTCTATATAATTTGGGTAGAGTCGAGTGCTGTGAAGTTTTATCCTTATTTGAGGTGCCTGGGCAGCTCATTAGGCAAGATATTTTTTCTAGAGGGCAGGAAGAGTGCTGCATTGTGGGTCCGGAATTGCCAAACGTGAGGGCTCAGGGCCACGAGTGTGAGGACAGAAGTCTGAGAAACAAGCTAGACCAGGGCTTCAGGCCGAGGGCACGGCAGGTACCCCCTGCTGATCTGAACCAATATCTCAAGCATCTGAAGTCACGAGGAGGAACATACGTTGGCTCAGGTTGAAGTTTCTGTGCATGACAGCCCCTTCATGAACAGAGAGGAATCTGAAGGCCATGGAGGATTTCCCACGTTGGGAGTTGTGTGATGCCCCCTACAAGGATTCCTTCTGCGGGACAATTGAGACCTGTTGGGCAGCTCCAAAACATCCCATATGGAATGACTCCAGAGCACCGTTGGAGGATGGATGCCAGGGAAGCCCGCCTCGCATTCCAATTGTCTCCTAGCATCAAGAGAGTTGAGATCGGATGGCACTGCGAGAACAACCGGGGTGGCTGAGTGAAATGGAATTACCTAAGCATGGGGCCTAATGTGTGTTTGTGTCCATGAGGACCTTGGAATGGAGCGGTGGCACCGGGATTCTGAAGTATTCTCCTAAGATTTTGACATAAGTCCCATACACAAGTTTCCTCGTGGAGACGAGATTTTTTCTGATAGGTGCCTCAGGAAACTCCCTATACTGGTATTGGAATCCAGGCTTTTGAGGAGACATGCCTGTAAACCAAAGCAATGGATCCGATTATGGCCTAGGGTCCTGTCTGGTACCATATCCTTCTCTGGGGACATCCATCTATGGTATGAGTGGAGGTAGATGCTCAGCTGGTGTCAGACCGCCCTTGTTTGTCCACTGAGACGTACATATTGGTATGGCCTCGGAGACTTTGGAGGGTTCTCCGAATTTGTACAACTTTGGACAATGGAATGGGCAGAATTCCCAATAATGGGGTAGGCACAGTCCTAATGTGTGACTCCAGGGTCCCCAGCCTGGAGGATGTGTGGCCCAAGACTTTGAGGACAGAAGTCTGAAAACACAAACTCAGCTTAGGTTTGGGGACGTAGGTATGGCAGGCCCAATCTACAAACCATGAGAAGAACTCTTCAGGATATGAAGAAAGAGCGAGTCTGAGGCTCTTGCTCAGGCTTTGGTCTCTGGATTTTGTGTCAACGATGGCCATGGAATGTGGGGAGACCTCATGGGCCATGGACGAATCTTCCTCTCTGTGGATTTGGCCCGGTCCCAATTGTTTTTCGTCAATCTGTGGGATGGGAGGTCTCCTTTCAGGTTTGTTACCTCAGGTTTCCCAACCAAAGAGGAATTCCAAAGCAGAGCCCTGGGGAAGAGTGAAGGGACAACCCAAATTATGGGTAAAATTTGGGGCCTAGGGGCATGGCAGTCCCCATATGCTATCTCTTCATCCAGCAACTGAGAGGCCTTACTTGAGGACTGGGCTCAGGCTGAGGGTCACAATGTGTTTTTGTGACCAATATGGCCCGCGAGCTTGTGCGGGGCCTCATGGGCCACACTGGTTTCATCTACACTGAACTTTGGAAAACATGCCAATCACAAGGACTCTTGCCATGGGGAAGGAGTTCTTATTTCTTCATCATTTTCAACCCTGGGTAGTGGTTGGAGATAAGGTCTAGGTTCTGAATCCTGAAAACCGCAGTTGGCAAGAGATGATGTCCTAAGGCCATGGTGGGTCTGATGTGCTCAGTGTGTGGTCAGCTGCCTGGTTTTTGGTCAGGAGGTACGGGCTCAGGTTGTGTCAGACAGTGCATTTGTGCGCAGGTTAGACTATATTATTTGGGTACAGTCGAGTGCCGTGTAGGTTGATCCTCATTTGAGGAGCCTGGGCAGCTCATTAGGCAAGATATTTTTTCTAGAGGGCAGGCATAGTGCTGCATTCTGGGTCGGGAATTGCCAAACTTGAGGGCTTCTGGGCCAGTAGTGAGAGGACAGAAGTCTGAGAACACAAGCTAGACTTGGCTTAACGAGGGCAAGGCAGGTACCCCCTGCACATCTGAACTAATATCTCATGCATCTGAAGTCACGGCGAGGATCAGACGTTGGCTCAGGTTGTAGTTTCTGTGCATGACTGCCCCTTCATGAACGGAGAGGAATGTCAAGGCCATGGAGGTTTTCCCACGTTGGGAGTTGTGGGTTGCCCCTTTCAAGGATTCCTTCTGCGGAACAATTGAGACCTGTTGGCAGCTCCAACACATCCAATATGGAATGACTCCAGAGCACCGTTCGAGGATGGATGCCAGGGAAGCCCGCTTCGCATTCCAATTGTCTACTAGCAACAAGACAGTTGAGATCAGATGGCTCTGCGGGAGCAACCGGGGTGGCTGAGTTGAAATGGACTTTCCTGAATATGGGGCCTAATGTGTGTTTGTGTCCATTAGGACCTTGGAATGGGGCGGTGGCACCAGGACTCTGAAGTATTCTCCTAAGATTTTGACATAGGTCCCATGCACAAGTTTCCTCATGGAGACGAGAAGTTTTCTGATGGGTGCCTCAGGAAACGCCCTATGCTGGTATTGGAATCCAGGTTTTTCAGGAGACATGCCTGTAACCCAAAGCAATGGATCCGATTATGGCCTAGGGTCCTGTCTGGTTCCATCTCCTTCTCTTGGGACATCCATCTATGGTCTGAGTGGAGGTAGATGCTCAGGTGGTGTCAGACCGCCCTTGTTTGTCCACAGAGACCTACATATTGGGATGGCCTCGGAGACTTTGGAGGGCTCTCCTAATTTATAAAATTTTCGACAAAGGAATGGGCAGAATTCCCATGCATGGGGTAGGCACAGTCCTAATGTTTGGTTCCAGGGGACCCAGCCTGGAGGGTGTGTGGCCCAGGACTTTGAGGACAGAAGTCTGAAAACACAAACTCAGCTTAGGTTTGGGGACGTAGGTATGGCAGGCCCAAATACAAACCATGAGAAGAACTCTTCAGGATATGAAGAAAGAGCGAGTCTGAGGCGCTTGCTCAAGTTTGGTCTCTGGATTTTGTGTCAACGATGGCCGTGGAATGAGGGGAGGCCTCATGGGCCATGGACGAATCTTCCTTCTGTGGATTTGGCCCAGTCCCAATTGTTTTTCGTCAATCTGTGGAATGGATGGTCTCCTTTCAGGTTTGTTAACTCAGGTGTCGCAACCAAAGAGGAATTCCAAAGCAGAGTCCTGGGGAAGAGTGAAGGGACAACCCAAACTATGGTTAAAATTTGGGGCCTAGGGGCATGGCAGGCCCCATATGCTGTCTCTTCATCCAGCCACTGAGAGGCCTTACTTGAGGACTGGATTCAGGCTGAGGGTCACAATGTGTGTTTGTGACCAATGTGGCTCAGAAGCATGGGCGGGGCCTCATGGGCCACACTGGTTTCAACTACACAGAACTTTGGACAACAGGCCAAACACAAGGTCTCTTGGCATGGGGAAGGTGTTCTGATTTCTGCATCATTTTCAACCTTGGGCAGTGGTTGGAGAAAAGGCCTAGGTTCGGAAGCCTGAAAACCGCAGTTGGGAAGAGATGATGACCTTAGGCCATGGTGGGTCTGATGTGCTCAGTGTGCGGTCAGCTGCCTGGTTGTTAGTCAGGAGGTTCGGGCTCAGGTTGTGTCAGACAGTGCATTAGTGCCCAGGTTAGACTCTATAATTTGGGTACAGTCGAGTGCCGTGTAGGTTGATCCTCATTTGTGGTGCCTGGGCAGCTCATTAGGCAAGATATTTTTTTCTAGAGGGCAGGCAGAGTGCTGAATGTGGGTCCGGAATTGCCAAACTGGAGGGCTTCTGGGCCAGTAGTGTGAGGACAGAAGTCTGAGAACACAAGCTAGACTTGGGCTTCAGGCTGCGGGCAAGGCAGGTACCCCTACACCTCTGAACTAATATCTCATGCATCTAGAGTCACGGCGATAATCAGACGTTGGCTCAGGTTGTAGTTTCTGTGCATGACTGCCCCTTCATGAACGGAGAGGAATGTCAAGGCCATGGAGGTTTTCCCACGTTGGGAGTTGTGGGATACCTCCTCAAGTTTTCCTTCTGTGGGACAATGGAGACCTGTTGGGCAGCTCTAAATCATTCCATATGGAATGACTCCAGAGCACCGTTCGAGGATGGATCCAGGGAAGCCCGCCTCGCATTCCAATTGTCTCCTAGCAACAAGACAGTTGAGAATGGATGGCTCTGCGGGAGCACCCGTGGTGGCTGATTTGAAATGGAATATACTGAGCATGGAACTATTGTGTGTTTCTGTCCATGAGGACCTTGGAATGGGGCGGTGGCACCGGGGATCTCAAGTATTCTCCTAAGATTTTTACATAGGTCCCATGCACAAGTTTCCTCGTGGAGACGAGATTTTTTCTGATGGGTGCCTCAGGAAACCCCATATGTTGTTATTGGAATCCAGGATTTTGAGGAGACATGCCTGTAAACCAAAGCAATGGATCCGATTATGGCCTAGGGTCCTGTCTGGTTCCATCTCCTTCTCTGGGGACATCCATCTATGGTATGAGTGGAGGTAGATACTCAGCTGGTGGCAGACCGCCCTTGTTTGTTTACAGAGACCTAGATATTGGGATGGCCTCAGGAACTTTGGAGGGTTCACCTAATTTGTCCAATTTTGGACAATCGAATGGGCAGAATTTCCATGCATGGGGTAGGCACAGTCCTAATGTGTGGCTCTAGGGGCCCCAGCCTGGAGGGTGTGTGGCCCAGGACTTTGAGGACAGAAGTCTGAAAACACAAACTCAGCTTAGGTTTGGGTACGTAGTTATGGCAGGACAATCTACAAACCATGAGAAGAAGTCTTCGGGATATGAAGAAAGAGCGAGTCTGAGGCGCTTGCTCAGGCTTTGGTCTCTGGATTTTGTGTCAACAATGGCCATGGAATGTGGTGAAGATCAAGGGTCATGGAAGAAACTTCCTTTCTGTGGATTTGGCCCTGTCCCAATTGTTTTTCATCAATCAGTGGGATGGGAGGTCTCCTTTCAGGTTTGTTACCTCAGGTGTCCCAACCAAAGAGGAATTCCAAAGCAGAGCCCTGGGGAAGAGTGAAGGGACAACCCAAATTATGGTTAAAATTTGGGGCCTAGGGGCATGGCAGGCCCCATATGCTGTCTCTTCATTCAGCCACTGAGAGGACTTAATTGAGGACTGGGCTCAGGCTGAGGGTCACAATGTGTGTTTGTGACCAATGTGGCACGCGAGCATGGGCGGGGCCTCATGGGCCACACTGGTTTCATCTACACTGAACTTTGGACAACATGCCAATCACAAGGTCTCTTGCCATGGGGAAGGAGTTCTGATTTCTGCATCATTTTCAACCCTGGGCAGTGGTTGGAGATAAGGTCTAGGTTCAAAAGCCTGAAAACCGCAGTTTGGAAGAGATGATGACCTAAGGTCATGGTGGGTCTGATGTGCTCAGTGTGAGGTCAGCTGCCTGGTTGTTGGTCAGGAGGTTCGGGCTCAGGTTGTGTCAGACAGTGCATTAGTGCCCAGGTAGACTCTATAATTTAGGTACAGTCGAGTGCCGTGTAGGTTGATCCTCATTTGAGGTGCCTGGGCAGCTCATTAGGCAAGATATTTTTTCTAGAAGGCAGGCAGAGTGCTGCATTGTGGGTCCGGAATTGCCAAACTTGAGGGCTTCTGGGCCAGTAGTGTGAGGATAGAAGTCTGAGAACACAAGCTAGACTTGGGCTTCAGCCCGAGGGCAAGGCAGGTATCCCCTGCACATCTGAACCAATATCTCATGCATCTGAAGTCACGGCGAGGATCAGATGTTGGCTCAGGATATAGTTTCTGTGCATGACTGCCCCTTCATAAAAGGAGAGGAAACTCAAGGCCATGGAGGTTTTCCCACGTTGGGAGTTGTGGGATGCCCCCTCAAGGATTCCTTCTGCGGGACAATTGAGACCTGTCGGGCAGCTCCAACACATCCCATATGGAATGACTCCAGAGCACCGTTCGAGGATGGATGCCAGGGAAGCCCGCCTCGCATTCCAATTGTCTCCTAGCAAAAAGATAGTGGAGATCGGATGGCTCTGCGGGAGTAACCGGGGTGGCTGAGTTGAAATGGACTTTCCTGAGCCTGGGGCCTAATGTGTGTTTGTGCCCATGAGGACCTTGGAATGGAGCGGTGGCACCGGGACTCTGAAGTACTCTCCTAAGATTTGACATAGGTCCCATGCACAAGTTTCCTCGTGGAGACGAGATATTTTCAGATGGGTGCCTCAGGAAACCCCATATGCTGGTATCGGAATCCATGCTATGAGGAGACATGCCTGTAAACCAAAGCAATGGATCCGATTATGGCCTAGGGTCCTGTCTGGTACCATATCCTTCTCTGGGGACATCCATCTATGGTATGAGTGGACGTAGATACTAAGCAAGTGTCAGACTGCCCTTGTTTGTCCACAGAGACCTAGATATTGGGATGGCCTCGGGGACTTTGGAGGGTTCTCCTAAATTGTCCAATTTTGGACAATGGAATGGGCAGAATTTCCATGCATGGGGTAGGCACAGTCCTAATGTGTGGCTCCAGGGGCCCCAGCCTGGAGGGTGTGTGGCCCAGGACTTTGAGGACAGAAGTCTGAAAACACAAACTCAGCTTAAGTTTGGAGACGTAGGTATGGCAGGCCCAATCTACAAACCATGAGAAGAACTCTTCAGGATATGAAGAAAGAGCGAGTCTGAGGCGCTTGCTCAGGCTTTGGTCTGAGCATTTTGTTCAACGATGGCCGTGGAATGTGGGAGGCCTCATGGGCCATGGACGAATGTTCCTCTCTGTGGATTTGGATCGGTCCCAATTGTTTTTCGTCAATCTGTGGCATGGGAGGTCTCCTTTCAGGTTTGTTACCTCAGGTGCCCAACCAAAGAGGAATTCCAAAGCAGAGCCCTGGGGAAGAGTGAAGGGACAACCCAAACTATGGTTCAAATTTGGGGCCTAGGGGCATGGCAGGCCCCATATGCTGTCTCTTCATCCAGCCACTGAGAGGCCTTACTTGAGGACTGGGCTCAGGCTGAGGGTCACAATGTGTGTTTGTGACCAATGTGGCCCGAGAGCATGGGCGGTGCCTCATGGGCCACACTGGTTTCAACTACAGTGGACTTTGGACAACATGTCAATCATACGGTCTCTTGCCATGGGGAAGGTGTTCTGATTTCTGCATCATTTTCAACCCTGGGCAGTGGTTGGAGATAAGGCCTAGGTTCTGAACCTGAAAAACCGCAGTTGGGAAGAGATGACGACCTAAGGCCATGGCGGGTCTGATATGCTCAGTGTGCAGTCAGCTGCCTGGGTTTGGTCAGGTGGTTCCGGCACAGGTTGTCAGAGAGTGCATTAGTGCCCAGGTTAGACTATATAATTTGGGTATAGTCGAGTGCCGTGTAGGTTTATCCTCATTTGAGGTGCCTGGGCTGCTCATTAGGCATGATATTTTTTCTAGAGGGCAGGCAGATTGCTGCATTGTGGGTCCGGAATTGCCAAACTTGAGGGCTTCTGGGCCCGGAGTGTGAGGACAGAAGTCTGAGAACACAAGCTAGACTTGGGCCTCAGGCCGAGGGAACGGAAGGTACCACCTGCCGATCTGAACCAATATCTCAAGCATCCGAAGTCATGGCGAGGATCAGACCCTGGCTCAGGTTGGAGTTTGTGTGCATGACTGCCCCTTCATAAACGGAGCGGAATCTCAAGGCCATGGAGGTTTTCCCACGTTGGGAGTTGTGGGATGCCCCCTTCAAAAATTCCTTCTGCGGGACAACTGAGACCTGTTGGGCAGCTCCAGGACATCCCATATGGAATGACTCCAGAGAACCGTTGGAGGAAACATGCCAGGGAAGCCCGCCTCGCATTACAATTGTCTCCTAGCAACAAGACAGTTGAGATCGGAAGGCTCTGCGGGAGCAACCGGGGTGGCTGAGTTGAAATTGACTTTCCTGACGGTGGGGTCTAATGTGTGTTTGTGTCCATGAGGGCCTTGGAATGGGGTGGTGGCACCGGGACCCTGAAGTATTCTCCTAAGCTTTTGACATAGCTCCCATGCACAAGTTTCCTTGTGGAGACGAAATTTGTTCTGATGTGTGCCTCAGTAAACCCTTTATGCTGGTATTGGAATCCAGGCTTTTGAGGAGACATGCCTGTAAACCAATGCAATGGATCCGATTATGTCCTAGAGAACTGTCTGGTTCAATCTTCTTATCTGGGGATATCCATCTATGGAATGAGTGGAGGTAGATGCTCACCTGGTGTCAGATCGCCCTTGTTTGTTTCCGGAGACCTACACTATTGGGATAGCCTCGGGGACTTTGGAGAGCTTCTAATTTGTACGATTTTGGACAATGGCATGGGTGGAATTGCCATGGATTGGGTAGGCACAGTCCTAATGTGTGGCTCCATGGGCCCCAGCCTGGAGGGAGTGTGGCCCAGGACTTTGAGGACAGAAGTCTGAAAACACAAACTCAGCTTAGGTTTGGGGATGTAGGTATGGCAGGCCCAATCTAAAAACCATGAGAAGAACTCTTCAGGATATGAAGAACGAGCGAGTCTGAGGCACTTGCTCAGGCTTTTGATCTGGATTTTGTATCAACGATGGCCGTGGAATGTGGGGGCGCCTCATGGGTCATGGATGAATCTTCCTCTCTGTGGATTTGAACCGTTCCCAATTGTTTTTCGTCAATCTGTGGGATGTGAGGTCTCCTTTCAGGTTTATTACCTCAGGTGTCTGAACAAAAGAAGAATTCCAAAGCAGAGCCCTGGGGAAGCATGAAGGAACAACCCAAACTATGGTTAAAAATTGGGGCCTAGGGGCATGGCAGGCCCAATATGCTGTCTCTTCATCCAGCCACTTAGAGGCCTTACTTGAGGACTGTGCTCAGGCTGAGGGTCACAATGTGTGTTTGTGACCAATGTGGCCCGAGAGCATGGGCGGTGCCTCATGGGCCACACTGGTTTCAACTACACTGGACTTTGGACAACATGTCAATCATACGGTCTCTTGCCATGGGGAAAGTGTTCTGATTTCTGCATCATTTTCAACCCTGGGCAGTAGTTGGAGATAAGGCCTAGGTTCTGAACCTGAAAAACCGCAGTTGGGAAGAGATGACGGCCTAAGGCCATGGCGGGTCTGATATGCTCAGTGTGCAGTCAGCTGCCTGGGTGTTGGTCAGGTGGTTCCAGCTCAGGTTGTCAGACAGTGCATTAGTGCCCAGGTTAGATTATATAATTTGGGTATAGTCGAGTGCCGTGTAGGTTTATCCTCATTTGAGGTGCCTGGGCTGCTCATTAGGCATGATATTTTTTCTAGAGGGCAGGCAGATTGCTGCATTGTGGGTCCGGAATTGCCAAACTTGAGGGCTTCTGGGCCAGGAGTGTGAGGACCGAAGTTTGAGAAGACAAGCTAGACTTGGGCTTCAGGCCGAGGGCACGGCAGGTACCCCCTGCAGATCTGAACCAATATCTCAAGCATCCGAAGTCATGGCGAGGATCAGACCCTGGCTCAGGTTGGAGTTTGTGTGCATGACTGCCCCTTCATAAACGGAGCGGAATCTCAAGGCCATGGAGGTTTTCCCACGTTGGGAGTTGTGGGATGCCCCCTTCAAAAATTCCTTCTGCGGGACAACTGAGACCTGTTGGGCAGCTCCAGGACATCCCATATGGAATGACTCCAGAGCACCGTTGGAGGATGTATGCCAGGGAAGCCCGCCTCGCATTACAATTGTCTCCTAGCAACAAGACAGTTGAGATCGGATGGCTCTGCGGGAACAACTGGGGTGTGGCTGAGTTGAAATTGACTTTCCTGACGGTGGGGTCTAATGTGTGTTTGTGTCCATGAGGGCCTTGGAATGGGGTGGTGGCACCGGGACCCTGAAGTATTCTCCTAAGCTTTTGACATAGCTCCCATGCACAAGTTTCCTTGTGGAGACGAAATTTGTTCTGATGGGTGCCTCAATAAACCCCTTATGCTGGTATTGGAATCCAGGCTTTTGAGGAGACATGCCTGTAAACCAAAGCAATGGATCCGATTATGGCCTAGGGTCCTGTTTGGTTCAATCTTCTTATCTGGGGATATCTATCTATGGAATGAGTGCAGGTAGATGCTCACCTGGTGTCAGACCGCCCTTGTTTGTCCCCGGAGACCTACACTATTGGGATGGCCTCGGGACTTTGGAGAGTTCTCCTAATTTGTACGATTTGGACAATGGAATGCGTGGAATTGCCATGGATTGGGTAGGCACAGTCCTAATGTGTGGCTCCAGGGGCCCCAGCCTGGAGGGAGTGTGGCCCAGGACTTTGAGGACAGAAGTCTGAAAACACAAACTCAAATTAAGTTTGGGGACGTAGGTATGGCAGGTCCTATCTAAAAACCATAGAAGAACTCTTCAGGATATGAGGAACGAGCGAGTCTGAGGCACTTGCTCAGGCTTTTGATCTGGACGTTGTATCAACGATGGCCGTGGAATGTGGGGGGGCCTCATGGGCCATGAATGAATCTTCCTCTCTGTGGATTAGAACCGTTCCCAATTGTTTTTCATCAAGCTGTTGGATGGGAGGTCTCCTTTCAGGTTTATTACCTCAGGTGTCTGAACAAAAGAGGAATTCCAAAGCAGAGCCCTGGGGAAGCATGAAGGAACAACCCAAACTATGGTTAAAATTTGGGGCCTAGGGGCATGGCAGGCCCAATATGCTGTCTCTTCATCCAGCCACTTAGAGGCCTTATTTGAGGACTGTGCTCAGGCTGAGGGTCACAATATGTGTTTGTGACCAATGTGGCCCGAGAGCATGGGCGGGGCCTCATGTGCCACACTGGTTTCAACTACACTGGACTTTGGAAAACATGCCAATCACAAGGTCTCATGACATGGGGAAGGTGTTCTGATTTCTGCATCATTTTCAACCCTGGGCAGTGGTTGGAGATAAGGCCTAGGTTCTGAACCTGAAAAACCACAGTTGGGAAGTGATGACGACCTAAGGCCTTGGCGGGTCTGATATGCTCAGTGTACGGTCAGCTTCCTGGGTGTTATTCAGGAGTTTCTGGCTCAGGTTGTGTCAGACAGTGCATTAGTGCCCAGGTTAGTCTATATAATTTGGGTAGAGTCGAGTGCTGTGAAGTTTTATCCTTATTTGAGGTGCCTGGGCAGCTCATTAGGCAAGATATTTTTTCTAGAGGGCAGGAAGAGTGCTGCATTGTGGGTCCGGAATTGCCAAACGTGAGGGCTCAGGGCCACGAGTGTGAGGACAGAAGTCTGAGAAACAAGCTAGACCAGGGCTTCAGGCCGAGGGCACGGCAGGTACCCCCTGCTGATCTGAACCAATATCTCAAGCATCTGAAGTCACGAGGAGGAACATACGTTGGCTCAGGTTGAAGTTTCTGTGCATGACAGCCCCTTCATGAACAGAGAGGAATCTGAAGGCCATGGAGGATTTCCCACGTTGGGAGTTGTGTGATGCCCCCTACAAGGATTCCTTCTGCGGGACAATTGAGACCTGTTGGGCAGCTCCAAAACATCCCATATGGAATGACTCCAGAGCACCGTTGGAGGATGGATGCCAGGGAAGCCCGCCTCGCATTCCAATTGTCTCCTAGCATCAAGAGAGTTGAGATCGGATGGCACTGCGAGAACAACCGGGGTGGCTGAGTGAAATGGAATTACCTAAGCATGGGGCCTAATGTGTGTTTGTGTCCATGAGGACCTTGGAATGGAGCGGTGGCACCGGGATTCTGAAGTATTCTCCTAAGATTTTGACATAAGTCCCATACACAAGTTTCCTCGTGGAGACGAGATTTTTTCTGATAGGTGCCTCAGGAAACTCCCTATACTGGTATTGGAATCCAGGCTTTTGAGGAGACATGCCTGTAAACCAAAGCAATGGATCCGATTATGGCCTAGGGTCCTGTCTGGTACCATATCCTTCTCTGGGGACATCCATCTATGGTATGAGTGGAGGTAGATGCTCAGCTGGTGTCAGACCGCCCTTGTTTGTCCACTGAGACGTACATATTGGTATGGCCTCGGAGACTTTGGAGGGTTCTCCGAATTTGTACAACTTTGGACAATGGAATGGGTAGAATTCCCAATAATGGGGTAGGCACAGTCCTAATGTGTGACTCCAGGGTCCCCAGCCTGGAGGATGTGTGGCCCAAGACTTTGAGGACAGAAGTCTGAAAACACAAACTCAGCTTAGGTTTGGGGACGTAGGTATGGCAGGCCCAATCTACAAACCATGAGAAGAACTCTTCAGGATATGAAGAAAGAGCGAGTCTGAGGCTCTTGCTCAGGCTTTGGTCTCTGGATTTTGTGTCAACGATGGCCAGGGAATGTGGGGAGACCTCATGGGCCATGGACGAATCTTCCTCTCTGTGGATTTGGCCCGGTCCCAATTGTTTTTCGTCAATCTGTGGGATGGGAGGTCTCCTTTCAGGTTTGTTACCTCAGGTTTCCCAACCAAAGAGGAATTCCAAAGCAGAGCCCTGGGGAAGAGTGAAGGGACAACCCAAATTATGGGTAAAATTTGGGGCCTAGGGGCATGGCAGTCCCCATATGCTATCTCTTCATCCAGCAACTGAGAGGCCTTACTTGAGGACTGGGCTCAGGCTGAGGGTCACAATGTGTTTTTGTGACCAATATGGCCCGCGAGCTTGTGCGGGGCCTCATGGGCCACACTGGTTTCATCTACACTGAACTTTGGAAAACATGCCAATCACAAGGACTCTTGCCATGGGGAAGGAGTTCTTATTTCTTCATCATTTTCAACCCTGGGTAGTGGTTGGAGATAAGGTCTAGGTTCTGAATCCTGAAAACCGCAGTTGGCAAGAGATGATGTCCTAAGGCCATGGTGGGTCTGATGTGCTCAGTGTGTGGTCAGCTGCCTGGTTTTTGGTCAGGAGGTACGGGCTCAGGTTGTGTCAGACAGTGCATTTGTGCGCAGGTTAGACTATATTATTTGGGTACAGTCGAGTGCCGTGTAGGTTGATCCTCATTTGAGGAGCCTGGGCAGCTCATTAGGCAAGATATTTTTTCTAGAGGGCAGGCACAGTGCTGCATTGTGGGTCCGGAATTGCCATACTTGCGGGCTACTGGGCCAGTAGTGAGAGGACAGAAGTCTGAGAACACAAGCTAGACTTGGCTTAACGAGGGCAAGGCAGGTACCCCCTGCACATCTGAACTAATATCTCATGCATCTGAAGTCACGGCGAGGATCAGACGTTGGCTCAGGTTGTAGTTTCTGTGCATGACTGCCCCTTCATGAACGGAGAGGTATCCCAAGGCCATGGAGGTTTTCCCACGTTGGGAGTTGTGGGTTGCCATTTCAAGGATTCCTTCTGCGGAACAATTGAGACCTGTTGGCAGCTCCAACACATCCAATATGGAATGACTCCAGAGCACCGTTCGAGGATGGATGCCAGGGAAGCCCGCTTCGCATTCCAATTGTCTACTAGCAACAAGACAGTTGAGATCAGATGGCTCTGCGGGAGCAACCGGGGTGGCTGAGTTGAAATGGACTTTCCTGAATATGGGGCCTAATGTGTGTTTGTGTCCATTAGGACCTTGGAATGGGGCGGTGGCACCAGGACTCTGAAGTATTCTCCTAAGATTTTGACATAGGTCCCATGCACAAGTTTCCTCATGGAGACGAGAAGTTTTCTGATGGGTGCCTCAGGAAACGCCCTATGCTGGTATTGGAATCCAGGTTTTTCAGGAGACATGCCTGTAAACCAAAGCAATGGATCCGATTATGGCCTAGGGTCCTGTCTGGTTCCATCTCCTTCTCTTGGGACATCCATCTATGGTCTGAGTGGAGGTAGATGCTCAGGTGGTGTCAGACCGCCCTTGTTTGTCCACAGAGACCTACATATTGGGATGGCCTCGGAGACTTTGGAGGGCTCTCCTAATTTATAAAATTTTCGACAATGGAATGGGCAGAATTCCCATGCATGGGGTAGGCACAGTCCTAATGTTTGGTTCCAGGGGACCCAGCCTGGAGGGTGTGTGGCCCAGGACTTTGAGGACAGAAGTCTGAAAACACAAACTCAGCTTAGGTTTGGAGACGTAGGTATGGCAGGCCCAAATACAAACCATGAGAAGAACTCTTCAGGATATGAAGAAAGAGCGAGTCTGAGGAGCTTGCTCAAGTTTGGTCTCTGGATTTTGTGTCAACGATGGCCGTGGAATGAGGGGAGGCCTCATGGGCCATGGACGAATCTTCCTTCTGTGGATTTGGCCCAGTCCCAATTGTTTTTCGTCAATCTGTGGAATGGATGGTCTCCTTTCAGGTTTGTTAACTCAGGTGTCGCAACCAAAGAGGAATTCCAAAGCAGAGTCCTGGGGAAGAGTGAAGGGACAACCCAAACTATGGTTAAAATTTGGGGCCTAGGGGCATGGCAGGCCCCATATGCTGTCTCTTCATCCAGCCACTGAGAGGCCTTACTTGAGGACTGGATTCAGGCTGAGGGTCACAATGTGTGTTTGTGACCAATGTGGCTCAGAAGCATGGGCGGGGCCTCATGGGCCACACTGGTTTCAACTACACAGAACTTTGGACAACAGGCCAAACACAAGGTCTCTTGGCATGGGGAAGGTGTTCTGATTTCTGCATCATTTTCAACCTTGGGCAGTGGTTGGAGAAAAGGCCTAGGTTCGGAAGCCTGAAAACCGCAGTTGGGAAGAGATGATGACCTTAGGCCATGGTGGGTCTGATGTGCTCAGTGTGCGGTAGCTGCCTGGTTGTTAGTCAGGAGGTTCGGGCTCAGGTTGTGTCAGACAGTGCATTAGTGCCCAGGTTAGACTCTATAATTTGGGTACAGTCGAGTGCCGTGTAGGTTGATCCTCATTTGTGGTGCCTGGGCAGCTCATTAGGCAAGATATTTTTTTCTAGAGGGCAGGCAGAGTGCTGAATGTGGGTCCGGAATTGCCAAACTGGAGGGCTTCTGGGCCAGTAGTGTGAGGACAGAAGTCTGAGAACACAAGCTAGACTTGGGCTTCAGGCTGCGGGCAAGGCAGGTACCCCTACACCTCTGAACTAATATCTCATGCATCTAGAGTCACGGCGATAATCAGACGTTGGCTCAGGTTGTAGTTTCTGTGCATGACTGCCCCTTCATGAACGGAGAGGAATGTCAAGGCCATGGAGGTTTTCCCACGTTGGGAGTTGTGGGATACCTCCTCAAGTTTTCCTTCTGTGGGACAATGGAGACCTGTTGGGCAGCTCTAAATCATTCCATATGGAATGACTCCAGAGCACCGTTCGAGGATGGATCCAGGGAAGCCCGCCTCGCATTCCAATTGTCTCCTAGCAACAAGACAGTTGAGAATGGATGGCTCTGCGGGAGCACCCGTGGTGGCTGATTTGAAATGGAATATACTGAGCATGGAACTATTGTGTGTTTCTGTCCATGAGGACCTTGGAATGGGGCGGTGGCACCGGGGATCTCAAGTATTCTCCTAAGATTTTTACATAGGTCCCATGCACAAGTTTCCTCGTGGAGACGAGATTTTTTCTGATGGGTGCCTCAGGAAACCCCATATGTTGTTATTGGAATCCAGGATTTTGAGGAGACATGCCTGTAAACCAAAGCAATGGATCCGATTATGGCCTAGGGTCCTGTCTGGTTCCATCTCCTTCTCTGGGGACATCCATCTATGGTATGAGTGGAGGTAGATGCTCAGCTGGTGGCAGACCGCCCTTGTTTGTTTACAGAGACCTAGATATTGGGATGGCCTCAGGGACTTTGGAGGGTTCACCTAATTTGTCCAATTTTGGACAATCGAATGGGCAGAATTTCCATGCATGGGGTAGGCACAGTCCTAATGTGTGGCTCTAGGGGCCCCAGCCTGGAGGGTGTGTGGCCCAGGACTTTGAGGACAGAAGTCTGAAAACACAAACTCAGCTTAGGTTTGGGTACGTAGTTATGGCAGGACAATCTACAAACCATGAGAAGAAGTCTTCGGGATATGAAGAAAGAGCGAGTCTGAGGCGCTTGCTCAGGCTTTGGTCTCTGGATTTTGTGTCAACAATGGCCATGGAATGTGGTGAAGATCAAGGGTCATGGAAGAAACTTCCTTTCTGTGGATTTGGCCCTGTCCCAATTGTTTTTCATCAATCAGTGGGATGGGAGGTCTCCTTTCAGGTTTGTTACCTCAGGTGTCCCAACCAAAGAGGAATTCCAAAGCAGAGCCCTGGGGAAGAGTGAAGGGACAACCCAAATTATGGTTAAAATTTGGGGCCTAGGGGCATGGCAGGCCCCATATGCTGTCTCTTCATTCAGCCACTGAGAGGACTTAATTGAGGACTGGGCTCAGGCTGAGGGTCACAATGTGTGTTTGTGACCAATGTGGCACGCGAGCATGGGCGGGGCCTCATGGGCCACACTGGTTTCATCTACACTGAACTTTGGACAACATGCCAATCACAAGGTCTCTTGCCATGGGGAAGGAGTTCTGATTTCTGCATCATTTTCAACCCTGGGCAGTGGTTGGAGATAAGGTCTAGGTTCAAAAGCCTGAAAACCGCAGTTTGGAAGAGATGATGACCTAAGGTCATGGTGGGTCTGATGTGCTCAGTGTGAGGTCAGCTGCCTGGTTGTTGGTCAGGAGGTTCGGGCTCAGGTTGTGTCAGACAGTGCATTAGTGCCCAGGTAGACTCTATAATTTGGGTACAGTCGAGTGCCGTGTAGGTTGATCCTCATTTGAGGTGCCTGGGCAGCTCATTAGGCAAGATATTTTTTCTAGAAGGCAGGCAGAGTGCTGCATTGTGGGTCCGGAATTGCCAAACTTGAGGGCTTCTGGGCCAGTAGTGTGAGGATAGAAGTCTGAGAACACAAGCTAGACTTGGGCTTCAGCCCGAGGGCAAGGCAGGTACCCCCTGCACATCTGAACCAATATCTCATGCATCTGAAGTCACGGCGAGGATCAGATGTTGGCTCAGGATATAGTTTCTGTGCATGACTGCCCCTTCATAAAAGGAGAGGAAACTCAAGGCCATGGAGGTTTTCCCACGTTGGGAGTTGTGGGATGCCCCCTCAAGGATTCCTTCTGCGGGACAATTGAGACCTGTCGGGCAGCTCCAACACATCCCATATGGAATGACTCCAGAGCACCGTTCGAGGATGGATGCCAGGGAAGCCCGCCTCGCATTCCAATTGTCTCCTAGCAACAAGATAGTGGAGATCGGATGGCTCTGCGGGAGCAACCGGGGTGGCTGAGTTGAAATGGACTTTCCTGAGCCTGGGGCCTAATGTGTGTTTGTGCCCATGAGGACCTTGGAATGGAGCGGTGGCACCGGGACTCTGAAGTACTCTCCTAAGATTTGACATAGGTCCCATGCACAAGTTTCCTCGTGGAGACGAGATATTTTCAGATGGGTGCCTCAGGAAACCCCATATGCTGGTATCGGAATCCATGCTATGAGGAGACATGCCTGTAAACCAAAGCAATGGATCCGATTATGGCCTAGGGTCCTGTCTGGTACCATATCCTTCTCTGGGGACATCCATCTATGGTATGAGTGGACGTAGATACTAAGCAAGTGTCAGACTGCCCTTGTTTGTCCACAGAGACCTAGATATTGGGATGGCCTCGGGGACTTTGGAGGGTTCTCCTAAATTGTCCAATTTTGGACAATGGAATGGGCAGAATTTCCATGCATGGGGTAGGCACAGTCCTAATGTGTGGCTCCAGGGGCCCCAGCCTGGAGGGTGTGTGGCCCAGGACTTTGAGGACAGAAGTCTGAAAACACAAACTCAGCTTAAGTTTGGAGACGTAGGTATGGCAGGCCCAATCTACAAACCATGAGAAGAACTCTTCAGGATATGAAGAAAGAGCGAGTCTGAGGCGCTTGCTCAGGCTTTGGTCTGAGGATTTTGTTCAACGATGGCCGTGGAATGTGGGAGGCCTCATGGGCCATGGACGAATCTTCCTCTCTGTGGATTTGGATCGGTCCCAATTGTTTTTCGTCAATCTGTGGGATGGGAGGTCTCCTTTCAGTTTTGTTACCTCAGGTGTCCCAACCAAAGAGGAATTCCAAAGCAGAGCCCTGGGGAAGAGTGAAGGGACAACCCAAACTATGGTTCAAATTTGGGGCCTAGGGGCATGGCAGGCCCCATATGCTGTCTCTTCATCCAGCCACTGAGAGGCCTTACTTGAGGACTGGGCTCAGGCTGAGGGTTACAATGTGTTTTTGTGACCATTGTGTCGCGCGAGCATGGGCGGGGCCCCATGGGCCACACTGGTTTCATCTACACTGAACTTTGGACAACATGCCAATCACAAGGTCTCTTGCCATGGTGAAGGAGTTCTGATTTCTGCATCATTTTCAAACCTGAGCAGTGGTTGGAGATAAGGTCTAGGTCAGAAGCCTGAAAAACTCTGTTGGGAAGAGATGATGGCCTAAGGCCATGGTGGGTCTGATGTGCTCAGTGTGAGGTCAGCTGCCTGGTTGTTGGTCAGGAGGTTCGGGCTCAGGTTGTGTCAGACAGTGCATTAGTGCCCAGGTTAGACTCTATAATTTGAGTATAGTCGAGTGCCATGTATGTTGCTCCTCATTTGACGTGCCTGGGCAGCTCATTAGGCAAGATATTTTTTCTAGAGGGCTGGCAGAGTGCTGCATTGTGGGTCCGGAATTGCCACACTTGAGGGCTTCTGGGCCAGTAGTGTGAGGACAGAAGTCTGAGAACACAAGCTAGACTTGGGCTTCAGGCCGAGGGCAAGTCAGGTACCCCCTGCACATCTGAACCAATATCTCATGCTTCTGAAGTCACAGCGAGAATCAGACGTTGGCTCAGGTTGTAGTTTCTGTGCATGACTGCCCCTTCATGAACGGAGAGGAATCTCAAGGCCATGGAGTTTTTCCCACGTTGGGAGTTGTGGGATGCCTTCTTCAAGGATTCCTTCTGCGGGACAATTGAGACATGTTGGCAGCTCCAACACATCCCATATAGAATGACTTCAGAGCACCATTCGAGGATGGATGCCAGGGAAGCCCGCCTCGCATTCCATTTGTCTCCTAGCAACAAGACAGTTGATATGGATGGCTCTGCGGGAGCAACCGTGGTGGCTGAGTTGAAATGGACTTTTCTGTGCATGGGGCCTAATGTGTGTTTGTGTCCATGAGGACCTTGGAATGGGGCGGTGGCACCGGGACTCTGAAGTATTCTCCTAATATTTTGACATAGGTCCCATGCACAAGTTTCCTCGTGGAGACGAGATGTTGTCTGATGGGTGCCTCAGGAAACCCCCTATGCTGGTATAGGAATCCATGATTTTGTGGATTCATGCCTGTAAACCAAAGCAATGGATCCGATTATGGCTTCCGGTCCTGTCTGGTTCCATCTCCTTCTCTGGGGACATCCATCTATGGTATGAGTGGAGGTAGATGCTCAGCTGGTGTCAGACCGACCTTGTTTGTCCACAGAGACCTAGTATTGGGATGGCTTCGGGGATTTTGGCGGGTTCTCCTAATTTGTACAATTTTGGACAACGGAATGGGCAGAATTACCATACATGGGGTAGGCACCGTCCTAATGTGTGGCTCCAGGGTCCCAGCCTGGAGGGTGTGTCCCAGGACTTTGAGGACAGAAGTCTGAAAACACAAACTCAGCTTAGGTTTGGGGACGTAGGTATGGCAGGCCCAATCTACAAACCATGAGAAGAAGTCTTTAGGTTATGAAGAAAGAGCGAGTCTGAGGCGCTTGCTCAGGCTTTGGTCTCTGGATTTTATGTCAACGATGGCCGTGGAATGAGGGGAGGCCTAATGGTCCATGGACGAATCTTCATCTCTTGGCATTTGGCCCGGTCTCAATTGTTTTTCGTCAATCTGTGGGATGGGAGGTCTTCTTTCAGGTTTGTTACCTCAGGTGTCCCAACCAAAGAGGAATTCCAAAGCAGATCCCAGGGGAAGAGTGAGGGGACAACCAAAACTATGGTTAAAATTTGGGGCCTAGGGGCAGGGCAGGCCCAATATGCTGTCTCTTCATCCAGCCACTGAGAGGCCTTACTTGAGGACTGGGCTCCGGCTGAGGGTCACAATGTGTTTGTGACCAATGTGGCCCGCGAGTATGGGCGGGGCCTCATGAGCCACACTGGTTTCAACTACACTGGTCTTTGGAAATCATGCCAATCACAAGGTCTCTTGCCATGGGGAAGGTGTTCAGATTTCTGCATCTTTTTCAACGCTGAGAAGTGGTTGGAGATAAGGCCTAGGTTCTGAACCTGAAAAACCGCAGTTGTGATGAGATGACGACCTAAGGCCATGGCGGGTCTGATATGCTCAGTGTGCTGTCAGCTTCCTGGGTGTTATTCAGGAGTTTCTGGCTCAGGTTGTGTCAGACAGTGCTTTATTGCCCAGGTTAGGCTATAAAATTTGGGTAGAGTCGAGTGCCGTGAAGTTTTATCCTCATTTGAGGTGCCTGGGCAGCTCATTAGTCAAGATATTATTTATAGAGGGCGTGCAGAGTGCTGCATTGTGGGTCCGGAATTGCCAAACTTGAGGGCTTCTGGGCCACAGATGTGAGGACAGAAGTCTGAGAACACAAGCTAGACCATGGCTACAGGCCGAGGGCACGGCAGGTACCCCCTGCAGATCTGAACCAATATCTCAAGCATCTGAAGTCACGGCGAGGATCAGACGTTGGCTCAGTTTGGGGTTTCTGTGCATGACTGCCCCTTCATGAACGGAGCAGAAACTCAAGGCCATGGAGGTTTTCCCACGTTGGGAGTTGTGGGATGCCCCCTTCAAGGATTCCTTCTGCGGGACAATTGAGACCTGTTGGGCAGCTCCAGGACATCCCATATGGAATGACTCCAGAGCATCGTTGGAGGATGGATGCCAGGGAAGCCCGCCTCGCATTCCAATTGTCTCCTAGCAACAGGACAGTTGAGATTGGATGGCTCTGCGGGAGCAACCGGGATGGCTGAGTTGAAATGGACTTTCCTGAGTATGGGGCTAATATGTGTTTGTGTCCATGAGGGCCTTGGAATGGGGCGGTGGCACCGGGACCCTGAAGTATTCTCCTAAGCTTTTGACGTAGCTCCCATGCACAAGTTTCCTTGAGGAGACGATATTTGTTCTGATGGGTGCCTCAGGAAACCCCTTATGCTGGTATTGGAATCCAGGCTTTTGACGAGACATGCCTGAAAACCAAAGCAATGGATCCGATTATGGCCTAGGGTCCTGTCTGGTTCAATCTTCTTCTCTGGGGATATCCATCTATGGAATGAGTGGAGGTAGATGCTCAACTGGTGTTAGACCGCCCTTGTTTGTCCCCGGAGACCTACACTATTGGGATGGCCTCGGGTACTTTGGAGAGTTCTCCTAATTTGTACGATTTTGGACATCGGAATGGGCAGAATTCCCATGGATTTGGTAGGCACAGTCCTAATGTGTGGCTCCAGGGGCCCCAGCCTGGAGGGTGTGTGGCACAGGACTTTGAGGACAGAAGTCTGAAAACACAAACTCAACTTAGGTTTGGGGACGTAGGTATGGCAAACCCAATCTACAAACCATGAGAAGAACTCTTCAGGATATGAAGAAAGAGCGAGTCTGAGGCACTTGCTCAGGCTTTTGTCTCTGGATTTTGTATCAACGATGGCCGTGGAATGTGGGGAGGCCTCATGGGTCATGGACGAATCTTCCTCTCTGTGGATTTGGACCGGCCCCATTGTTTTCGTCAATCTGTAGGATGGGAGGTCTCCTTTCAGGTTTATTACCTCAGGTGTCTTAAAAGAGGAATTCCAAAGCAGAACCCTCGGAAAGAGTGAAGGGACAACCCAAATAATGGTTAAAAATTGGGGCCTAGGGGCATGGCAGGCCCCATATGCTGTCTCTTCATCCAGCCACTGAGAGGACTTAATTGAGGACTGGGCTCAGGCTGAGGGTCACAATGTGTGTTTGTGACCAATGTGGCACGCGAGCATGGGCGGGGCCTCATGGACCACACTGGTTTCAACTACACTGAACTTTGGACAACATGCCAATCACAAGGTCTCTTGCCATGGGGAAGGTGTTCTGATTTTTGCATCATTATCAAGCCTTGGCAGTGGTTGGAAATAAGGTCTTGGTTCTGAAGCCTGAAAAACCGCAGTTCTGAAGAGATGACGACCTAAGGCCATGGCGGGTCTGATATTCTCAGTGTACAGTCAGCTGCCTAGTTTTGGTCAGGAGGTTCTGGCTCAGATTGTGTCAGACAGTGCATTAGTGCCCAGGTTATACTATATATAATTTGGGTACAGTCGAATGCCGTGTAGGTTTATCCTCATTTGAGGTGCCTGCGCTGCTCATTAGGCAAGATATTTTTCCCAGAGTGCAGGCAGAGTGCTGCATTGTTGGTCCGGAATTGCTAAACTTGAGGGCTTCTGGACCACGAGTATGAGGACAGAAGTCTGAGAACACAAGCCTGATTTGGACTTCAGGCTGAGGGCACGGCAGGTACCCCCTGCAGATCTGAACCAATATCTCAAGCATCTGAAGCCACGGCGAGGATCAGACGTTGGCTCAGTTTGGAGTTTCTGTGCATGACTGCCCCTTCATGAACGGAGCAGAATCTCAAGGCCATGGAGGTTTTCCCACGTTGGGAGTTGTGGGATGCCCCCTTCAAGGATTCCTTCTGCGGGACAAATGAGACCTGTTGGGCAGCTCCAGGACATCCCATATGGAATGACTCCAGAGCACCGTTCGAGGATGGATGCCAGGGAAGACCACCTCGAATTCCAATTGTCTCCTATCAACTAGACAGTTGAGATGGGTGGCTCTGCGGAGGCAACCGGGGTGGCTGAGTTGAAATGGACTTTCCTAGGATGGGGCCTAATGTGTGTTTGTGACCATGAGGGCCTTGGAATGGGGCGTTGTTACCGGGACCCTGAAGTATTCTCCTAAGCTTTTGACGTAGCTCCCATGCACAAATTTCCTTGTGGAGACGAGATTTGTTCTGATGGGTGCCTCAGGAAACCCCTTATGCTGGTATTGGAATCCAGGCTTTTGACGAGACATGCCTGAAAACCAAAGCAATGGATCCGATTATGGCTTAGGGTCCTGTCTGGTTCAATCTTCTTCTCCGGGGATATCCATCTATGCAATGAGTGGAGGTAGATGCTCAACTGGTGTTAGACCGCCCTTGTTTGTCCCCGGAGACCTACACTATTGGGATGGCCTCGGGTACTTTGGAGAGTTCTCCTAATTTGTACGATTTTGGACATCGGAATGGGCAGAATTCCCATGGATTGGGTAGGCACAGTCCTAATGTGTGGCTCCAGGGGCCCCAGCCTGGAGGGTGTGTGGCCCAGGACTTTGAGGACAGAAGTCTGAAAACACAAACTCAGCTTAGGTTTTGGGACGTAGGTATGGCAGGCCCAATCTACAAACCATGAGAAGAACTCTTCAGGATATGAAGAAAGAGCGAGTCTGAGGCACTTGCTCAGACTTTGGTCTCTGGATTTTGTGTCAACGATGGCCGTGGAATGTGGGGAGGCCTCATGGGCCATGGACGAATCTTCCTTCTGTGGATTTGGCCCGGTCCCCATTGTTTTTCGTCAATCTGTGGGATGTGAGGTCTCCTTTCAGGTTTGTTACCTCAGGTGTCCCAACCAAAGAGGAATTCCAAAGCAGAGCCTTGGGGAATAGTGAAGTGACAACCCAAACTATGGTTAAAATTTGGGGCCTAGGGGCATGGCAGGCCCAATATGCTGTCTCTTCATCCAACCACCGAGAGGCCTTACTTGAGAACTGGGCTCAGGCTGAGGGTCACAATGTGTGTTTGTGAACAATGTGGCCCACGAGCATGGGCGGGGCCTCATGGGCCACATTGGTTTCAACTACACTGGACTTTGGACAACATGCCAATCACAAGTTCTCTTGCCTAGGGGAAGGTGATCTGATTTCTGCATCATTTTCAACCCTGGGCAGTTTTTGGAGTTAAGGTCTAGTTTCTGAACCCTGAAAAACCGCATTTGGGAAGAGATGACAACCTAAGGCCATGGAGGGTCTGTTATGCTCAGTGTGCAGTCAGCTGCATGGGGTTTGATCAGGAGGTTCTGGCTCAGATTGTGTCAGACAGTGCATTAGTGCTCAGGTGAGACTCTATATTTTGGGTACAGTCGAATGCCATGTAGGTTTATCCTCATTTGAGGTGTCTTGGCAGCTCATTAGGCAAGATATTTTTGCCGAGGGCATTCAGAGTGCTGCATTGTGGGTCCGGAATTGCCAAACATGACGGCTTCTGAGCCATGAGTGTGAGAACAGAAGTCTGAGAACACAAGCCTGATTTGGGCTTCAGGCCGAGGGCACGGCAGGTACCCCCTGCAGATCTGAACCAATATCTCAAGCATCTGAAGTCAAGGCGATGATCAGACTTTGGCTCTGGTTGGAGTTTCTGTGCATGACTGCCCCTGATGAACGGAGCGGAATCGCAAGGCCATGGAGGTATTCCCACTTTGGGAGTTGTGGGATGCCCCCTTCAAGGATTCCTTCTGCGGTTCCATTGAGACCTGTTGGGCAGCTTCAGTACATCCCATATGGAATGACTCCAGAGTACCATTGGAGGATGGATGCCAGGGAAGCCCGCCTCGCATTCCAATTGTCTCCTAGCAACAAGACAGTTGAGATCGGATGGCTCTGCGGGAGCAACCGGGGTGGCTGAGTTGAAATGGACTTTCATGAGGATGGGGCCTAATGTGTGTTTGTTTCCATGAGGGCCTTGGAATGGGGCGGTGGCACCGGGACCCTGAAGTATTCTCCTAAGCTTTTGACGTAGCTCCTATGCACAAGTTTTCTTGTGGAGACGAGATTTGTTCTGATGGGTGCCTCAGGAAGCCCCCTATGCTGGTATTGGAATCCAGGCTTTTGAGGAGACATGCCTGTAAACCAAAGCAATGGATCCGATTATGGCGTAGGGTCCTGTCTGGTTCAATCTTCTTCTCTGGGGATATCCATCTATGGAATGAGTGGAGATAGATGCTCAGCTGGTGTCAGACCGCCCTTGTTTGTCCCCGAGACCTACACTATTGGGATGGCCATGGGGACTTTGGAGATTTCTCCTAATTTGCACGATTTTGGACAATGGAATGGGCAGAATTCCCATGGATTGGGTAGGCACTGTCCTAATGTGTGGATCCAGGGGCCCAAGCCTGGAGGGTGTGTTGCCCAGGACTTTGAGGACAGAAGTCTGAAAACACAAACTCAGCTTAGGTTTGGGGACGTAGTATGGCAGGCTCAATCTATAAACCATGAGAAAAACTCTTCAGGATATGAAGAAAGAGCGAATCTGAGGCGCTTGCTCAGGATTTTGTCTCTGGATTTTGTATCAACGATGGCCGTGGAATGTGGGAAGGCCTCATGGGCCATGAACGAAACTTCCTCTCTGTGGATTTGGCCCTGTCGAAATTGTTTTTCGTCAATCTGTGGGATGGGAGGTCTCCTTTCAGGTTTGTTATGTCAGGTGTCCCAACTAAGAGGAATTCCAAGGGAGAGCCCTGGGGAAGAGTGAAGAGACAACCCAAACTATGGTTAAAAATTGGGGCCTAGGTGCATGGCAGTCCCAATAGCTGTCTCTTTTCTAGCCACTGAGAGTCCTTACTTGAGGACTGGGCTCAGGCTGAGGGTTCCAATGTGTGTTTGTGACCAATGTGCCCCGCAAGCATGGGCCACACTGGTTTCAACTACACTGAAGTTTGGACAACATACTAATCATAAGGATTCTTGCCATGGGGAAGGAGTTGTGATTTCTGCATCCTTTTCAACCCTGGGCATTGGTTGGAGATAAGGTCTAGGTTCTGAAGTCTGAAAACTACCGTTGGGAAGAGATGACGACCTAAGTCCATGGCGGGTCTGATGTGCTCAGTGTGCGGTCAGCTGCCTGGGTGTTGGTCAGAAAGTTCGGGCTCAGGTTGTGTCAGACAGTGCATTAGTGCCCAGGTTAGACTCTATAATATGGGTACAGTCGAGTGCCGTGTAGGTTGTTCCGCATTTGAGGTGCCTAGGCTGCAAATTAGGCAAGATATTATTTCTAGAGGGCAGGCACAGTGCTGCATTGTGGGTCCGGAATTGCCAAACTTGAGGGCTTCTGGGCCAGGCGTGTGAAGACAGAAGTCTGAAAACACAAGCTAGACTTGGGCTTCAGGCCGAGGGCACGGCAGGTACCACCTGCAGATCTGAACCGATATCTCATGCATCAGATGTCACAGCGAGGTTCAGAATTGGCTCAGGTGGAGTTTCTGTGCATGACTGCCCCTTCATGAACGGAGCGGAATCTCAAGGCCATGGAGGTTTTCCCACGTTGGGTGGTGGGATGCCCCCTTCAAGGATTCCTTCTGCGGCACAATTGAGACATGTTGGGCAGCTGCAAAACATCCCATATGGAATGACTCCAGAGAACCTTTCGAGGATGGATGCCAGGGAAGCCCGCATCGCATTCCAATTGTCTTCTAGCAACAAGACAGTTGAGATAGGATGGCTCTGCGGGATCAATCGGGGTGGCTGAGTTGAAATGGACTTTCCTGAGGATGGGGCCTAATGTGTGTTTTTGTGCATGAGGGCCTTGGAATGGGGCGGTGGCACCGGGACCCTGAAGTATTCTCCTAAACATTTGACATAGCTCTCATGCACAGTTTCCTTGTGGAGACGAGATTTGTTCTGATGGGTGCCTCAGGAAACCCCCTATGCTTGTCTTGGAATCCAGGCATTTGAAGAGACATGCCTGTAAACCAAAGCAATGGATCCGATTTTGGCCTAGGGTCCTGTCTGTTTCCATCTCCTTCTCTGGGGACATCCATCTATGGTATGAGTGGAGGTAGATGCTCACCTGGTTTCAAACCACCCTTGTTTGTTCCGGGAGACCTACACTATTGGGATGGCCTCGGGGACTTTGGGGGGTTCTCCTAATTTGTACGATTTGGACAATGGAATGGGCAGAATTCCTATTCATTGGGTAGGCACAATCCTAATGGGTGGCTTCAGGGGCCCCAGCCTGGATGGTGTATGGCACAGGATTTTGAGGACAGAAGTCTGAAAACAAAAACTCAGCTTAGGTTTTGGGGACGTAGTTATGGCAGGCACAATCTACAAACCATGAGAAGAACTCTTCAGGATATGAAGAAAGAGCGATTCTGAGGCGCTTGCTCAGGCTTTTGTGTCTGGATTTTGTATCAACGATGGCCGTGGAATGTGGGGAGGCCTCATGTGCCATGGACGAATCTTCCTCTCTGTGGATTTGGCCCAGTCGAAATTGTTTTTCGTCAATCTGTGGGATGGGAGGTCTCCTTTCAGGTTTGTTACCTCAGGTGTCCCAACCAAAGAGGAATTCAAAAGCAGAGCCCTGAGGAAGAGTGAAGTGACAACCCAAACTATGGTTAAAAATTGGGGCCTAGGGGCATGGCAGGCCCCATATGCTGTCTCTTCATCCAGCCACTGAGAGGACTTAATTGAGGACTGGGCTCAGGCTGAGGGTCACAATGTGTGTTTGTGACCAATGTGGCACGCGAGCATGGGCGGGGCCTCATGGACCACACTGGTTTCAACTACACTGAACTTTGGACAACATGCCAATCACAAGGTCTCTTGCCATGGGGAAGGAGTTCTGATTTCTGCATTATTTTCAACCCTGGGCAGTGGTTGGAGATAAGGTCTATGTTCTGAAGCCTGAGAAATTGGGAAGAGATGACGGCCTAAGGCCATGGCAGGTTGTTGTGCTCAGTGTGCGGTCAGCTGCCTGGGTGTTGGTCAGGAAGTTCGGGCTCATGTTGTGTCAGAAAGTGCATTATTGCCCTGTTTAGACTGTATAATTTGGGTACAGTCGAGTGCCTGTAGATTGTTCCGCATTTGAGGAGCCTGGGCAGCTCATTAGGCAAGATATTTTTCTAGAGGGCAGGTAGAGTGCTGCATTGTGGCTCCGGAATTGCCAAACGTGAGGGCTTCTGGGCCAGGAGTGTGGGGACAGATGTCTGAGAACTCAAGCTAGACTTGGGCTTCAGGCCGAGGGCCCGGCAGGTACCCCCTGCAATCTGAAGCGATATCTCATGCATCAGAAGTAACGGCGAGGATTAGACATTGGCTCTGGTTGGAGTTTCTGTGCATGACTGCCCCTACATGAACGGAGCGGAATCTCAAGGCCATGGAGATTTTCCCACGTGGGAGTTGTGGGATGCCCCCTTCAAGGATTCCTTCTGCGGGACAATTGAGACCTGTTGGGCAGCTCCAGCACATCCCATATGGAATGACTCCAGAGCACCGTTCGAGGATTAATGCCAGGGAAGCCCGCCTCGCATTCCACTTGTCTCCTAGCAACAAGACAGTTGAGATCGAATGGATCTGCGGGAGCAACCGGGGTGGCTATTAAAATGGACTTTCCTGAGGATGGGGCCTAATGTGTGTTTTTGTCCATGAGGGCCTTGAAATGGGGCGGTGGCACCGGGACCCTAAAGTATTCTCCTAAACATTTGACATAGCTCCCATGCACAGTTTCCTTGTGGAGACGAGATTTGTTCTGATGGGTGCCTCAGGAAACCCATTATGCTGTTCTTGGAATCCAGGTATTTGAGGAGACATGCCTGTAAACCAAAGCAATGGATCCAATTTTGGCCTAGGGCCCTGTCTGTTTCCATCTCCTTCTCTTGGGACATCCATCAATGGTATGAGTGGAGGTAGATGCTCAGCTGGTGTCAGACCGCCCTTGTTTGTCCCGGGAGACCTACAATATTGAGATGGCCTCGGAGACTTTGGAGGGTTCTCCTACTTTGTACGATTTTGGACAATGGAATGGGCAGAATTCCTATTCATTGGGTAGGCACAGTCCTAATGGGTGGCTTCAGGGGCCCCAGCCTGGATGGTGTAAGGCCCAGGACTTTGAGGACAGAAGTCTGAAAACCCAAACTCAGCTTAGGGTTTGGGGACGTAGGTATGGCAGGCCCAATCTACAAACCATGAGAAGAATTCTTCAGGATATGAATTAAGAGCGAGTCTGAGGCGCTTGCTCAGGCTTTTGTGTCTGAATTTTTATCAACGATGGCCGTGGAATGTGTGGAGGCCTCATGTGCCATGGACGAATCTTCCTCTCTGTGGATTTGGCCCAGTCCCAATTGATTTTCGTCCAAATGTGGGATGGGAGGTATCCTTTCAGGTTTGTTTGTGGCTTGCAGGCATGGGCGGGGCCTCATGGGTCACACTGGTTTCAACTACACTGAATTTTGGACAATATGCCAATCACAAGGTCTCTTGCCATGGGGATAGAGTTCTGATTTCTGCATCATTTTCAACCCTGGGCAGTGGTTGGAGATAATGTCTAGGTTCGGAAGCCTGAAAACCGCAGTTGGGAAGAGATGATGACCTAAGGCCATGGTGAGACTGATGTGCTCAGTGTGCGGTCAGCTGCCTGGTTGTTGGTCAGGAGATTCAGGCTCAGGTTGTGTAAGACAGTGCATTTGTGCCCAGGTTAGACTCTATAATTTGGGTATAGTCGAGTGCCGTGTAGGTTGATCCTCATTTAAGGTGCCTGGGCAGCTCATTAGCCAAGATATTTTTTCTAGACGGCAGGCAGAGTGCTGCATTGTGGGTCCGGAATTGCCAAACGTGAGGACTTCTGGGCCAGTAGTATGAGGACAGAAGTCTGAGAACACAAGCTAGACTTGGGCTTCAGGCCGAGGGCAAGGCAGGTACCCCCTGCACATCTGAACCAATATCTCATGCATCTGAAGTCACGGCGAGGATCAGACGTTGGCTCAGGTTGTAGTTTCTGTGCATGACTGCCCCTTCATGAACGGAGAGGAAACTCAAGGCCATGAAGGTTTTCCCACGTTGGGAGTTGTGGGATGCCCCCTTCAAGGATTCCTTCTGCGGGACAATTGAGACCTGTTGGGCAGCTCCAAAACATCCCATATGGAATGACTCCAGAGCACCGATCGAGGATGGATGCCAGGGAAGCCCGCCTCGCATTCCAATTGTCTTCTAGCAACAAGACAGTTGAGATCAGATGGCTCTGCGGGAGCAACCGGGGTGGCTGAGTTGAAATGGACATTCCTGAGCATGGGGCCTAATGTGTGTTTGTGTCCATGAGGAACTTGGAATGGAGCGGTGGCACCGGGACTCTGAAATATTCTCCTAAGATTTTGACATTGGTCCCATGCACAAGTTTCCTTGTGGAGACGAGATTTTTTCTGATGGGTGCCTCAGGAAACAACCTATGCTGGTATTGGAATCCAGGATTTTGAGGAGACATGCCTGTAAACCAAAGCAATGGATCCTATTATGGCCTAGGGACCTGTCTGGTATCATATCCTTCTCTGGGGACATCAATCTATGGTTTGAGTGGACGTAGATACTCAGCTGGTGTCAGATCGCCCTTGTTTGTCCACTGAGACCTACATATAGGGATGGCCTCGGGACTTTGGAGGGTTCTACTAATTTGTACAATTTTGGACAATTGAATGGGCAGAATTCCCATGCATGGGGTAGGCACAGTCCTAATGTGTGGCTCCAGGGGCCCCAGCGTGGAGGGTGTGTGGCCCAGGACTTTGAGGACAGAAGTCTGAAAACACAAACTCAGCTTAAGTTTGGGGACGTAGGTATGGCAGGCCCAATCTACAAACCATGAGAAGAACTCTTCAGGATATGAAGAAAGAGCGAGTCTGAGGCCCTTCTCAGGTTTTGGTCTCTGGATTTTGGGTCAACGATGGCCGTGGAATGTGGGGAGGCCTATGGGCCATGGACAAATCTTCCTTTCTGTGGATTTGGCCCAGTCCCAATTGTTTTTCGTCAATCTGTGGGATGGGAGGTCTCCTTTCAGGTTTGTTACCTCGGGTGTCCCAACCAAAGAGGAATTCCAAAGCAGAGCCCTGGGGAAGAGTGAAGGGACAACCCAAACTATGGTTAAAATTTGGGGCCTAGGGGCTTGGCAGGCCCCATATGCTGTCTCTTCATCCAGCCGCTGAGAGGCCTTACTTGAGGACTGGGCTCAGGCTGAGGGTCACAATGTGTGTGACCAATGTGGCTTGCGAGCATGGGCGGGGCCTCAAGGGCCAAACTGGTTTCAACTACACTGAACTTTGGACAACATGCCAATCACAAGGTCTCTTGAAATGGGGAAGGAGTTCTTATTTCTGCATCATTTTCAACCCTGGGCAGTGGTTAGAGATAAGGTCTAGGTTTGGAAGCCTTAAAACCGCAGTTGGGAGAGGTGATGACATAAGGCCATGGTGGGTCTGATATGCTCAGTGTGCGGTCAGCTGCCTGGTTGTTGGTCAGTAGGTTCGGGCTCAGGTTGTGTCAGACAGTGCATTTGTGCCCAGGTTAAACTCTATAATTTGGGTACAGTCGAGTGCCGTGTAGGTTGATCCTCATTTGAGGTGCCTGGGCAGCTCATTAGGCAAGATATTTTTTCTCGAGGGCAGGCAGAGTGCTGCATTGTGGGCCCGGAATTGGAAAACTTGAGGGCTTCTGGGCCAGTAGTGTGAGGACAGAAGTCTGAGAACACAAGCTAGACCATGGCTACAGGCCGAGGGCAAGGCAGGTACCCCCTGCACATCTGAACCAATATGATCATGCATCTGAAGTCACGGCGAGGATCAGACGTTGGCTCAGGTTGTAGTTTCTGTGCATGACTGCCCCTTCATGAACGGAGAGGAATCTCAAGGCCATGAAGGTTTTCCCACGTTGGGAGTTCTTGGATGCCCCCTTCAAGGATTCCTTCTGCGGGACAATTGAGACCTGTTTGGCAGATCCAAAATATCCCATATGGAATGACTCCAGAGCACCGTTCAAGGATGGATGCCAGGGAAGCCCGCCTCGCATTCCAATTGTCTCCTAGCAACAAGATAGTGGAGATCGGATGGCTCTGCGGGAGCAACCGGGATGGCTGAGTTGAAATGGACTTTCCTTAGCATGGGGCCTAATGTGTGTTTGTGTCCTGAGGACCTTGGTACGGAGCGGTGGCACCGGGACTCTGAATTATTCTCCTAAGATTTTGACATAGGTCCAAAGCACAAGTTTCCTCGTGGAGACGAGATGTTTTCTGATGGGTGCCTCAGGAAACCCCCTCTGCTGGTAGAGGAATCCATGCTTTTGAGGAGACATGCCGGTAAACCAAAGCCATGGATCCGATTATGGACTAGGTTCCTGTCTGGTACCATCTCCTTCTCTGGGGACATCCATGTATGTTATGAGTGGAGGTAGAAGCTCAGCTGGTGTCAGACCGCCCTTGTTTGTCCACAGAGACCTAGTATTGGGATGGCCTCGGGGACTTTGGAGGGTTCTCCTAATTTGTACAATTTAGGACAATGGAATGGGCAGAATTACCATGCATGGGGTAGGAACAGTCCTAATGTGTGGCTCCAGGGGCCCCAGCCTGGAGGGTGTGTGGCCCAGGACTTTGAGGACAGAAGTCTGAAAACACAAACTCAGCTGAGGTTTGGGGACGTAGCTGTGGCAGTCCCAATCTACAAACCATGAGAAGAACTCTTCAGGATATGAAGAAAGAGCGAGTCTGAGTCGCTTGCTCAGGCTTTGGTCTCTGGATTTTGTGTCAACGATGGCCGTGGAATTTGGTGAAGCTCATGGGCCATGGACGAACCTTCCTCTCTGTGGATTTGGCCCGGTCCCAATTGTTTTTCGTCAATCTGTGGGATGGGAGGTCTCATTTCATGTTTGTTACCTCAGGTGTCCCAACCAAAGAGGAATTCCAAAGCAGAGCCCTGGGGAAGAGTGAAGGGACAACCCAAACTATGGTTAAAATTTGAGGCCTAGGGGCATGGCAGGCCCCATATGCTGTCTCTTCATCCAGCCACTGAGAGGCCTTACTTGAGGACTGGGCTCAGGCTGAGGGTCACAATGTGTGTTTGTGACCAATGTGGCCCGCGAGCATGTGTGGGGCCTCATGGGCCACACTGGTTTCATCTACACAGAACTTTGGACAACATGCCAATCACAAGGTCTCTTGCCATGGGGAAGGAGTTCTGATTTCTGCATCATTTTCAACCCTGGGCTGTGGTTGGATATAAAGTCTAGGTTCTGAATCCTGAAAACCACAGTTGGGAAGAGATGATGACCTAAGGCCATGGTGGTTCTGATGTGCTCAGTGTGCAGTAAGCTGCCTGGTTGTTGGTCTGGAGGTTCGGGCTCAGGTTGTGTCAGACAGTGCATTTGTTCCCAGGTTAGACTCTATAATTTGGGTACAGTCGAGTGCCGTGTAGGTTGATCCTCATTTAAGGTGACTGGGCAGCTCATTAGGCAAGATATTTTTTCTGGAGGGCAGGCACAGTGCTGCATTGTGGGCCAGAATTGCCAAACTTGAGGGCTTCTGGGCCAGTAGTGTGAGGACAGAAGTCTGAGAACACAAGCTAGACTTGGGCTTCAGGCCGAGGGCAAGGCAGGTACCCCCTGCACATCTGAACCAATATCTCATGCATCTGAAGTCACGACGAGGATCAGACGTTGGCTCAGGTTGTAGTTTCTGTGCATGACTACCCCTTCATGAACGGAGAGGAATCTCAAGGCCATGGAGATTTTCCAACGTTGGGAGTTGTGGGATGCCCCATTCAAGGATTTCTTCTGCGGGACAATTGAGACCTGTTGGGCAGCTCCAAAACATCCCATATGGAATGACTCCAGAGCACCGTTCGAGGATGGATGCCAGGAAAGACCTCCTCGCATTCCAATAGTCTCCTAGCTACAAGACAGTTGAGATCGGATGGCTCTGCGGGAGCAACCGGGGTGGCTGAGGTGAAATGGACTTTCCTGAGTATGGGGCCTAATATGTGTGTGTCCATGAGGACCTTGAAATGGGGCGGTGGCACCGGGACTCTGAAGTATTCTCATAATATTTTGACATAGTTCCCATGCATAAGTTTCCTAGTGGAGACGAGATTTTTTCTGATGGGTGCCTCAGGAAACCCCCTATGCTGGTATTGGAATCCAGGATTTTGAGGAGACATGCCTGTAAACCAAAGCAATGGATCCGATTACGGCCTAGGGTCCTGTCTGGTTCCATCTCCTTCTCTGAGGACATCCATCTATGGTATGAGTGGAGGTAGATGCTCAGCTGGTGTCAGACCGCCCTTGTTTGTCCACTGAGAACTACATATTGGACGGCCTCGGGGACTTTGGAGGGTTCTCCTAAATTGTCCAATTTTGGACAATGGAATGGGCAGAATTTCCATGCATGGGGTAGGCACAGTCCTAATGTGTGGCTCCAGGGGCCCCAGCCTGGAGGGTGTGTGGCCCAGGACTTTGAGGACAGAAGTCTGAAAACACAAACTCAGTTTAGGTTTGGGGACGCAGATATGGCAGGCCCAATCTACAAACCATGAGAAGAACTCTTCAGGACATGAAGAAAGAGCGAGTCTGAGGCGCTTGCTCAGGCTTTGGTCTCTGGATTTTGTGTCAACGATAGCCGTGGAATGTGGGGAGGCCTCATGGGCCATGGACGAATCTTCCTCTCTGTGGATATGGCCCGGTCCCCATTGTTTTTCGTCAATCTGTGGGATGGGAGGTCTCCTTTCAGGTTTGTTAACTCAAGTGTCCCAACCAAAGAGGAATTCCAAAGCAGAGCCTTGGGGAATAGTGAAGTGACAACCCAAACTATGGTTAAAATTTGGGGCCTAGGGGCATGGCAGGCCCCATATGCTGTCTCTTGATCCAACCACTGAGAGGCCTTACTTGAGGACTGGGCTCAGGCTGAGTGTCACAATGTGTGTTTGTGACCAATGTGGCTCGCGAGCATGGGCGGGGCATCATGGGCCACATTGGTTTCAACTACACTGAACTTTGGACAACATGCCAACCACAAGGTCTCTGGCCATGGGGAAGGAGTTCTGATTTCTGCATCATTTTCAACCCTGGGCAGGGGTTGGAGATAAGGTCTAGGTTCGGAAGCCTGAAAACCGCAGTTTGGAAGAGATGATGACCTAAGGCCATGGTGGGTCTGATGTGCTCAGTGTGCGGTCAGCTGCCTGGTTGTTGGTCGGGAGGTTCGGGCTCAGGTTTTGTTAGACAGTGCTAGTGCCCAGGTTAGACTCTATAATTTGGGTACAGTCGAGTGCCGTGTAGGTTGATCCTCATTTGAGGTGCCAGCGCAGCTCATTAGGCATGATATTTTTTCTAGAGGGCAGGCAGAGTGCTGCATTGTGGGTCCGGAATTGCCAAACTTGAGGGCTTCTGGGCCAGTAGTGTGAGGACAGAAGTCTGAGAACACAAGCTAGACTTGGGCTTCAGGCCGAGGGCAAGGCAGGTACCCCCTGCACATCTGAACCAATATCTCATGCATCTGAAGTCACGGCGAGGATCAGGCGTTGGCTCAGGTTGTAGTTTCTGTGCATGACTGCCCCTTCATGATCGGAGAGGTATCTCAAGGCCATGGAGGTTTTCCCACGTTGGGAGTTGTGGGATGCCCCCTTCAAGGATACCTTCTGCGGGACAATTGAGACCTGTTGGGCAGCTCCAACACATCCCATATGGAATTACTCCAGAGCACCGATCGAGGATGGATGCCAAGGAAGCCCGCCTCGCATTCCAATTGTCTCCTAGCAACAAGACAGTAGAGATCGGATGGCTATTGGGAGCAACCGGGGTGGCTGAGTTGAAATGGACTTTCCTGAGTATGGGATCTAATATGTTTGTGTCCATGAGGACCTTGGAATGGGGCGGTGACACCGGGACTCTGAATTATTCTCCTAAGATTTTGACATAGGTCCCATGCACAAGTTTCCTCATGGAGACGAGACTTTTTCTGATGGGTGCCTCAGGAAACCCCCTATGCTGGTATTGGAATCCAGGATTTTGAGGAGACATGCCTGTAAACCAAAGCAATGGATCCGATAATGGCCTCGGGTCCTGTCTGGTTCCATCACATTCTCTAGGGACATCCATCTATGGTATGAGTGGAGGTAGATGCTCAGCTGGTGTCAGACCGCCCTTGTTTGTCCACAGAGACCTACATATTGCGATGGCCTCGGGGAATTTGGAGGGTTATCCTAATTTGTACAATTTTGGACAATGGAATGGGCAGAATTCCCATGTATGGGGTAGGCACAGTCCTAATGTGTGGCTCCAGGGGCCACAGCCTGGAGGGTGTGTCCCAGGACTTTGAGGACAGAAGTCTGAAAACACAAACTCAGCTTAGGTTTGGGGACGTAGGTATGGCAGGCCCAATCTACAAACCATGAGAAGAAGTCTTCGGGATATGAAGAAAGAGCGAGTCTGAGGCGCTTGCTCAGGCTTTGGTCTCTGGATTTTTTGTCAACAATGGCCGTGGAATGAGGGGAGGACTAATGAAACATGGACGAATCTTCATCTCTTGGCATTTGGCCCGGTCCCAATTGTTTTTCGTCAATCTGTGGGATTGGAGGTCTCCTTTCAGGTTTGTTACCTCAGGTGTCCCAACCAAAGAGGAATTCCAAAGCAGAGCCCTGGGGAAAAGTGAGGGGACAACCAAAACTATGGTTAAAATTTGGGGCCTAGGGGCATGGCAGGCCCCATATGCTGTCTCTTCATCCAGCCCCTGAGAGGCCTTACTTGAGGACAGGGCTCAGGCTGAGGGTCACAATGTGTGTTTGTGACCAATGTGGCACGCGAGCATGGGTGGGGCCTCATGGGCCACACTGGTATAAACTACACTGAACTTAGGACAACATGCCAATCACAAGGTCTCTTCCCATGGGGAAGGAGTTCTGATTTCTGCATCATTTTCAACCCTGGGCAGGGGTTGGAGATAAGGTTTAGGTTCGGAAGCCTGAAAGCCGCAGTTGGGAAGAGATGATGACCTAAGGCCATGGTGGGTCTGATGTGCTCAGTGTGCGGTCAGCTGCCTGGTTGTTGGTCAGGAGGTTCGGGCTCAGGTTGTGTCAGACAGTGCATTAGTGCCCAGGTTAGACTATGTAATTTGGGTACAGTCGAGTGCCGTGTATTTTGATCCTCATTTGAGGTGCCTGGGCAGCTCATTAGGCAAGATATTTTTTCTCGAGGGCAAGCAGAGTGCTGCATTGTGTGTCCGGAATTGCCAAACTTGAGGGCTACTGGGCCAGTAGTGTGAGGACAGAAGTCTGAGACCACAAGCTAGACTTGGACTTCAGGCCGAGGGCAAGGCAGGTACCCCCTGCACATCTGACCAATATCTCATGCATCTGAAGTAACGGCGAGGATCAGGCTTTGACTCAGGTTGTAGTTTCTGTGTATGACTGCCCCTTCATGATCGGAGAGGTATCTCAAGGCCATGGAGGTTTTCCCACGTTGGGAGTTGTGGGATGCCCCCTTCAAGGATACCTTCTGCGGGACAATTGAGACCTGTTGGGCAGCTCCAAAACATCCCATATGGAATTACTCCAGAGCACTGATCGAGGATGTATGCCAGGGAAGCCCGCCTCGCATTCCAAATTTCTCCTAGCAACAAGACAGTTGAGATCGGATGGCTCTGCGGGATCAACCGGGATGGCTGAGTTGAAATGGACTTTCCTGAGCTTGGGACCTAATGTGTGTTTGTGTCCATGAGGACCTCGGTATGGAGCGTGGCACCGGGACTCTGAATTATTCTCCTAAGATTTTGACATAGGTCCCAAGCACAAGTTTCCTTGTGGAGACGAGATTTTTTCTGATGGGTGCCTCAGGAAACCCCCTCTGCTGGTATAGGAATCCATGCTTTTGAGGAGACATGCCTGTAAACCAAAGCCATGGATCCGATTATTGCCTAGGTTCCTGTCTGGTACCATCTCCTTCTCTGGGGACATCCATGTATGTTATGAGTGGAGGTAGATGCTCAGCTGGTGTCAGACCGCCCTTGTTGTCCAAAGAGACCTACATATTGGGATGGCCTCGGGGACTTTGGAGGGTTCTCCTAATTTGTACAATTTTGGACAATGGAATGGGCAGAATTACCATGCATGGGGTAGGAACAGTCCTTATGTGTGGCTCCAGGGGCCCCAGCCTGTAGGGTGTGTGGCCCAGGCCTTTGAGGACAGAAGTCTGAAAACACAAACTCAGCTTAAGTTTGGGGACGTAGGTGTGGCAGTCCCAATCTACAAAGCATGAGAAGAACTCTTCAATATACGAAGAAAGAGCGAGTCTGAGGCGCTTGCTCAGGCATTGGTCTCTGGATTTTGTGTCAACGATGGCCGTGGAATGTGGTGAAACTCATGGGCCATAACGAACCTTCCTCTCTGTGGATTTTGCCCGGTCTCAATTGTTTTTCGTCAATCTGTGGGATGGGAGGTCTCCTTTCAGGTTTGTTACCTCAGGTGTCCCAACCAAAGAGGAATTCCAAAGCAGAGCCCTGGGGAAGAGTGAAGGGACAACCCAAACTATGGTTAAAATTTGGGGCCTAGGGGCATGGCAGGCCCCATATGCTGTCTCTTCATCCAGCCACTGAGAGGCCTTACTTGAGGACTGGGCTCAGGCTGAGGGTCACAATGTGTGTTTGTGACCAATGTGGCCCGCGAGCATGTGCGGGGCCTCATGGGCCACACTGGTTTCATCTACACAGAAATTTGGACAACATGCCAATCACAAGGTCTCTTGCCATGGGGAAGGAGTTCTGATTTCTGCATCATTTTCAACCCTGGGCTGTGGTTGGATATAAGGTCTAGGATCTGAATCCTGAAAACCACTGTTGGGAAGAGATGATGACCTAAGGCCATGGTGGTTCTGATGTGCTCAGTGTGCGGTCAGCTGCC